>NW_020523959.1:0-20506 GCF_003368295.1 Carassius auratus | reverse complement strand
TAGATGGCGATTTTACACGCTAAAACGTAATGGCATCGAGGAAATTCCCACCCCCCCTTGAGTTTGTGAATGCGTGTGATCGTCTAATCATTTTCAGAAAGCCAAGTCAATGAACTTAAGCCTACAGCAGTTTACAATCAGTCAAAACAATTTGGACTCCCTGTTAACAAAAGGTTGTTACCTCAACCAGCAATGTGGAAAAGCATTGTAAATAAATAAGAACAAATATTGTTAATCATTTTACCTATTTGTGAGATATACAGAAATCAAACATAAAAACATGCTCATATGGATATACTGAGAGGTATATTTGGAAACTTGAAGATGCAAGACTCTTTTGACATAGCATGATGGTGGCACATTTAAGCAAATAACACTCACATTTCACTTCAGATCATGTAAAAACATAATGACTTGAACAGGGCTGGAAATTAGTTCATTTAACATTATATTAAGAAAACTGTAAACACAAAACACTTGTGTTGAAACTAAATGAATTAAGTAAACAAAGAAATTTAGTCAAAAGAAAACTTGAAAAAAATGCTTAATGTAGCAGTGCTATTTTAGTAGCTACTATACTGTAGTTTTTATTCATATTTTTAATTAGTTTCAATTTATTTTTATTTTTTTGTTTTAATTTTCATTTAATTTATTTTTACTTGTATTGTCTGTCACCATTCATTTTAGTTTTAGTTAAAGTTTTTGTAATTTAATTGTGTGTTCTTGTAATTGTAATTTTTGTGTGTGTGTGTATATATATATATATATATATATATATATATTGTTTAAAAATATATATTTTTTCTAATTGAGAAATGTTACTGTTAAACTTAGTTAAAATTAGAAATAGTTATTTATTTATTTAAGTTATTTATTTTTACCTATTAGATTCCTGAACCATTTAATTCCTTACCTTATATTGAAACAGTTCTGATGGGGAAATTATTTTATTTTATTTAAAGATTTGCACACAATGCAATTAATTTGCGAGAAAAATGTTGCATTAGCTTATTTTAGTTCAGTAAAATCTTTTTTTTTCTTTTTTGTGGACCTGTAGCTTACCTGAAACTGGATCTGGTGTTATGTCCAAACCTGTTGCTCAGACTGCAGGTCACGACCCTGGATCAATTTGTTTATTCACTTCACATTATTGTTCGAGTTCAATGGACTGCTGTGGAGTGACATTAGAGTTCACTGTAACGAACATTGCATGAATATTTAAATGCCGTTTATTAGTTCGACAGCACCAGGCACAATGCTGGACTGGAAAAAGAAAAAGAAAAAACAATCATGATGGACGCACACACAAAAAAAATCCATAATCCTTTCTAAGACCCACAGTCATTGTCTTTTATGATGGTAAATGAGTGAATATGGTGAGAACAAGGTGTCATATCTTCAGACAGTGATAGCAGAGGTCAAGTGGATATGGTTACCGTCTGTCCTCTGGGACAGGAAATGAATCTGTCATAGACCGGGATGACTTTCAAAAACACAGTCCAGATAAAAGACAGTGGACAGCATTAGCTTGAGGAAATTATATGGCCCCTGATATATGAGATATTTATGTTCTGCTGAAACGTTTGAATTTAAAATTAAATATGCTTGTGTTGGAAATGTTTTCACGTGCATATACAGGGTTCCTGCAGGTTTTTATTAAGGTATATTTAAGATTTTTCAAAGACCCATTTAAGACCAGGTGAAAAAATGGAAGACAAAAACAAAATGTCAATATCGTATCTAAACTGCTATAATGCTAATCTATATATATATTAGCAATGTATGCAACATTGAATGCCAATGAGTTCATGAACTGATTTTTTTTTTTTTTTTTTTTTCTCCAATTTAAGATCTTTTAGGCCTAAATTTGTAGAACGGTGAATTAAGACTTTTTAAGACCCTCGGGAACCCTGGTGTAGCAGATGCTCAGATGTTATTGGTGAAAACAATTCAACTTTATCTTGATCTTTTGAAATTTTTGATTATTATTAAACTGCTTTAAGTAATTCATTCACAAACCAACTAGAAGCACAAAACAACCCAATCCAATATCTAGTCCATTGCTAATACTTACTGGTGTCTGTGCTGTTGATTTGCCTCCAAAAACATGTCACTTCCTGGATGATGATGTCACTGAGGAAATGCCTTTAGTTAAAGGGATATGACAAACCTATACAATGATATTATATACAATGAATTTGCAAATTACTTTTAAAATACATAATTATGCAAATAGTGTCTGATATAACCACACTTATGACGTCCAGAAGTATGCATTTAAAACTTGCGGATACATCTATATGTCACTGAAAGAGGAAGCAGAGGAAGTGTCACATCTGTCATGGTTTGCCTAAACGATTGCAGATGCAAATAATGAACTGCATTGTTTGGCATTTGATGAGCGCTGCTGATGTCATAAGCAAAAAACAAAATCAACACCGGTGGCTTTCAACTATAGTGGCATTAAAATATCACAACTGGATAAAAAAAATGAATAAAAAAAAAGATTCTGAGTTTATATCTCACAATTTTGCATTTTTTTTGTCCCTCAGAATTGTGATATAATTATGCAATTATGAGAAGAAAAGAGCCCCAGATTTCAGAGAATAAAAAATTCAGAAAAGTCATAATTACTTTTAAATATTTTAAAAGAAACGTTTGTAATAAAAGTGTTAGGGCACTTAAGAATTGAAAAATGCCTGTCCTGAATGTTATTGAATTACATAACAAAATATTAAAGCAGATGTCATTTATATTAAAGAGTTTATGCCCTAAATTAATAAATAATAACAAATGTTTGCTACTTTAAGCTATACTGACTGCAAGTATATAGTATAAAACAATGCATTTAATCTCCAGAAAAACTTTAAAGAGACCAATCGATAATAGATACATTTCATGAATATGTTTTCATTTAACACCACAATTTGCAATTTGTATGTAACGATATTAACTTCGTAATCATCGGGAAGAAGGAGGCGGGAACCGGCGCACAATCAAAAATCACTTTAATAATTCATAAATAAATACAAAACGGCGCGTCAGCCCCTCACGGCGACTGACGCGCACAAATAAAAAGTAAACACATAAACTAATGTCCCAGGCCTGGTCCTCTCTCGTCCTTCACGGTCGTCACTCCAGTTTTATATCCTTCCATCTCCTACGTGGGACTCAAGACCGGCGGTGGGGCGCAGGTGTAGCTCATCTCCAATCACTACACCTGGCCTCACTCCTCGTTCCCACGCCTCTCGGCCCCGCCCCACTCGCCACATACCCCCATCGCCCCTCGCAGGCCGGGGGGGTACCCTCGAGACTGCGCTCTACTCCCCCCCCCCTTCCCTCCGGGGGGGACCGCTCACGGGGACCTGCAGGAACCTGGGGGTAGGACAGACGAGGCGAGAGAAAAGGAGATGGAAGGAGGAGCGACAAGGACGAGAGAGGGGAGAGAGGAAAAAAAAAAAAAATCCGGTTCCCAGACGCATTGCTGCTCGGCCCTCCACCAGCTGGGTGATCTCCTCCGCGGTGCCTGGCGGTGGCACTGGACGGCCCTCGGCGGACGGCGCGACACTCCTCCGCTGCCCGATGGACGGCGACGGCTCCTCCGGTTTTGGGCAGCCGGCAGGAGTCCCCCGTTCCCTGCCCCTCCGGATTCCTTCGCGGAGGCAGCAGGCTCCGCCCCCTGGCGAACGGCGCCGACTCCTCCGCTCCCTCACGGACGGCAGCCGTCCCTCCATATCGTGGGCGGCCAGCAGCGAGCTCGCCCGTCCCCGGCAACTCGCTCCAGCCCACCGCCTCGAGCGTCCCTTGCGGCACATACCTCGCCAGCTCGAGGGCACCGCGGATTCACCACAGCGGCGAGGGATCTTCAGCAGCGCGTCCCTCCTTCTCCTGGGTTTCGGCACCACTGTAACGATATTAACTTCGTAATCATCGGGAAGAAGGAGGCGGGAACCGGCGCACAATCAAAAATCACTTTAATAATTCATAAATAAATACAAAACGGCGCGTCAGCCCCTCACGGCGACTGACGCGCACAAATAAAAAGTAAACACATAAACTAATGTCCCAGGCCTGGTCCTCTCTCGTCCTTCACGGTCGTCACTCCAGTTTTATATCCTTCCATCTCCTACGTGGGACTCAAGACCGGCGGTGGGGCGCAGGTGTAGCTCATCTCCAATCACTACACCTGGCCTCACTCCTCGTTCCCACGCCTCTCGGCCCCGCCCCACTCGCCACATTGTACAACTTTCTTTGTTTCAAATTCAACAATCTGAGCCCATCCTTTACCAAAATGGTTAACCCCCAGAACGCCAACATAACAGAAACTCTTCTAGATCTCAATATTTAACAAACAAATGTACTCCTTTTTTCATCCTGCACATTATGAAAAGCACAAAATATACCCTTCATTTCAACTCTGACTATAGATCCAGCCCCATGCAAAGCATGCTGGGAACTCCAAAACTCCTCATTGACAGGTTCTTTGAGGAACCAAAATGGGTTCTTCTATTGCATCAGATCCTTTAATATTTAACACATGAGTGTGATTTAAGTGAATTTTTCAATGCAGCTGTATATAATTTATACTTCAATTGTGTCATTTAGACAGTAGTCTTTCATAAACTAAATGCAAAATATTTTAATTTCACTTACATGTAGAAAAAAAAAAAAAAAACAATTGCACGCAGAAAAATATTTCAAATTCTTCCCCCGCAGCATATAAGTCTTAAATAAACAGTTTACATCATGGAAATGATTCTTTAGGGTCATTTTCTGCGGTGGCTCATCAAACAGGAAGGGCTTACGCCCAGCCAGTAATTACCAGCTAAAAGTACTTCCTCGGAAAAGACATCAGCAGCGTTTGATATTTCCTTTTACAGGCAGCCGCGGGTGAAGCTCACAGCCCTGTTCCCGTCTCGTAGGCTGGTGGAGCGAGGCCTACACAAACAGATCTTATCGCCACCGGCGTGCAGGCTTTGATCAGGATGTTGTGGCCTCTATAGAACACATTTATACTGACCAACTAGTTTTCGACCATTTTATTGGTCTGGATCTTAGAGTCATCTCTACGACCTGAGCTGCTCTTCTGAAGGAAGTGTTGTAGAATATTTGTGGTTACACCCACCACAATAAAGACACTCAAGAAATATATGGAATTAGCTATGTGTGACACATGTACTCCCTGAAAAGATACACTGCTTTTGTCTTCTGTATCAAGGTAAAAAAAAAAAAAAAGCACAACAAATTAATACAAATAGTCAAGTGTTTGTTCAAACTGCTGAGTATGAACAAAAGTAATATTAAATCTTAACTTTGTTTAAATATAGACCTCACAACAATGAGCCTATGTGTTTATAAATGTTTTCTGCACAAACAATAGTGCATGGGTTTGATTCCCATGGAATGCATGACCTGGTTAAAAATGCATGCTTTCAGTTTTTTATTTTGGATAAAAGCATCTGCCAAATGCATTATGTAAATGCATTTAATATTTGCTGTAAGCATTGCAGAGATTGCATTTAATTGCATTAAAAATTATTATTATTATTATTTTTTTTTTTTTTTTTTTTAATGGATTCAGAAAATTAAATACAAGGAGCTCTTAAGGATTTTAAAATTTTTTACAACTCTTTTGCTTAAGACCATCAACCAATGTTAAATCTTCAAATAAAATATTAAGTTTACCAACCATTGCATCTGTCTGAAAAAAAATAGTGATTGATTTATAGTTATTTTGAGCTCATTATAAAATAACTTAATTGTTGTTTATTCAGTTTTAATAAGTACGTTTTTGTTAAAATATAGTATATATATATTGTTTACAGTCTCTTCACAGGGGAGATTTGGTGTTGTTTCCAAACATAAGGAAATATATCGGTAATGGCATCAGCTTTCAGCCAAAATAAGTTTAAAAATATCGGCATGTCAGATATCGGCAAAAATCCAATATCGTAAATCCCTAGCCTGAATTTTATTGAACTACACAACAAAATATCAAAACAAATGTACTTTATTTTAAAGAATATATAAGCAATAATAATAATAGTAATAATAATAATTAATCATATGAAAACAAGAATAAATTCTTGGCACTTTAGGCTATTTAGTATAAGTATGTAGCATAAATCAATAAAACAAAAATGTAAAACAAAAGTGCATAAATGCATTTAATATCTCTTGTAGCACCACTCAAAGCAATGCAGAGATTTCTACATCCACCTGCACTGCATTTAACTGCATTAAAAATTGCATTTTAATGTATTTCAGAAAACATCAACATATAAAATCATGACTGCATAGCAAAAAATGCATTTGTGTAATTAACATTTCAAGGCTTACATATAAATATAAAACAGCGTTATTTATTTAATTTTTTTTTATATTACATTTACATATTTTAATAAAGTACAATTACAATCTCTCTCTCTCTCTCTAAATATATATATATATATATATATATATATATATATATATATATATATATAATATATATATATATATATATATATATATATATATATATATATATATATATATATATATATATATATATATATATATATATAAATAATAAATACAATCTGAAGCTCTATGCTAAGTACTCACAGAGCCTGAGAAATTAAAATGGTGAAACTGGCCAAAAATAGTTTCCATGACTGAAATATCACTGGTTTTGGTGCAAGAATACTTAACAAACATTATAAGCTGAATTTAAGGGAGAAAAAGTTAAATGTAAAAAAAGTGTAGAATTAGCCTAAATAATAATTGCGCATAAAGCTGCACCTTCACTCATCACACAGGCCCAGGCTGAGACCGTTCTCAACGGGAGAGTTTTCCCTCTATGAAACATGGCATCTCATAATCCAGATTCGCTCATGGAGAGCAGTAAATTAAACTGTGGGATCAAGATGGGCGTCCATTCATTCGGCTTGTGTGGTAGATGCTCTCTCTCTATAACTTTCTTTTTATTGCCCATCGTGGATGGCCGAGTGTGACTGACAGGTGTGATAAGGTGCATACCAGGGGCATGTGAAACAGAGAATATAGTGGACTAACAGGAAAGCAGCCAGCTGACAGCTTGACAATAGCATCCAGCCCTGGAGGACACCAAACCTGTGCTGAGTCCAGACAATAGGAGCCAAAACCTCTCCATTCAACCGGTGACAAGATACCGTAATGGGAAGGTAATCATCGAAGAAAAGCGCCATCAAATATTCAAAAGCTGCCGCGGCATGGGGTTGATTAAATATCGACTCCTCTGTTCCGCTGTCATGCTCGGCTTTGACTTCTCGCGCAGGTCCTGCCGTCTCAGCCTGTTGTTAAGCTCGAAGGCATGCAAGACTTTCCCACCTCCCGCTTTGGCCCCTAGAAGTTGTACTCGTCGAGAACCCGTTTTTTAATGGACTTATCTTTCATGGTGGCTAGTTGCCTCTGAGAATAAATGTGGGGTTTCTGTTCTTCATGTCTGAACGGCATCATAAATGGAATAAGTTCTATGCAATTCAATAGTAAGTAAGCAAACGTACTATAAGACGATAATGCTAATATTCACTATAGCACACCTTGTGGCAACTCTGGAAATGCAATGTCATTAAAAAAATAGAACATTATTAAAGGGTTAACTCACCCAAAAATAACTCACCCTCATGTCGTTCCAAACCCATGAGACCTCTGTTCATCTTCGAAACACAGTTTAAGATATTTTAGATTTAGTCCGAGAGCTCTCAGTCCCTAACACCTAACAATAGAAATGACAAAAATGCACTTCAGCTATTTTTCTGCACAGTTACACACCTTTCAACACACAATCCTGGTTACTAACTATACAAACCCCATAGTAATATGTTAAACTAAATATTGTCTAAGTGTCCACAGCTCCGTCAGAGTTGAGAGAGTTTCATACGGTGAGCAGTAACACACAGACGGCCCACAGTACCTTACATCCTTGATTAAACCGAACGTTTTTGGCCGCAAAGAGAAACCACAATGCAGGTGCCAGCCACGCTTTATTAAGCTCAAATAGTTTCCAGACCTGCGGACAATCTGTTATCTGAAAATAGTCCGTTCTGTAGTAATATCACAAATGTGTTACAGGTTGAAAAAACATCAAAAAAGGTTCAAACTCCAGTTCATTTAGAATGACGCATTTATGATCAGTTAGGATAAGTTTTTACATGTGTTGCGTGGTATTTTTCTTACCTGCAAACTTCACTTCCACTGAGCCAAAATGAGCTGCAAATTATGAAACTTTGAAGATATCTTCATTCAGGGTTCCCACAATTTTCCCCACAATTTCTTTTTACTTGATATAAAGGTTTTTTGTTTGTTGTTGTTTTGTTTTTTTAGATTTGGCTCTCTAAAAAGCTATTTTTTGCAGATTACATTTTGACAATTGACAATGGGAAAAAATGGACTAAATAAGAAGACTAATGCTTCTAATGTGGCAACACTAGCAATGTGCATTTCTTTTTATTCTAGCATTTAAAAATAATATATATATAGTATAATGGCTATTATCTAAGGCAATACGAATATTGATGATGAGAATAATAATAATAATAATAATAATAATAATAACTAATGATAATAATCACTATCGCAAAACATTGGAAATGCAATGTATTTTATTAAAATATGTTATTTTGCATTTAAAAAGATCAACATCTAGTCAAATGAACAAAGCATTAATTGATACCTGTAAACATTTATTTAGTTTCTCGGACAAATGGATAGGCTTATTTGTAAACACTCTGAGCATTACATTACATTGCATATTTTACAATGGTCACATTTCTCCAGACAGCTGCCTTTCGGTGACATTCGAACAAACAAAGCTGCAAGATATGTGCATTTTCACTGTCCGGGCTGTGCTATCAGCGCAATCGGTTTGTTAACAGGATGTTTACATATCTTTCATTTGCGAGCAGAAATCCAACCCAGCTCGGAGGTTGACCTAAAAACTAATTGAGCGGCGAACATGGTTGTTCTCACAGCGCAAGACATGTTGGGAAGTCGAGGTCAGCGGGTCACGCTGACACATTGTCCACCCCCAGTGTGAACATAAACATTTTAGAAAGCCTTTTGACCAAATTAACGGCTCTTATGAAAGCAGCGAGTGCAGACAAAGATGTGCCTGTGTGGATGGGAGGTCTGAGGAGGACTTCGATGGAGTTCAGCTTATGAGATGTTTGCCTCTGACACGGGATGCTTGTGAAATCAATTTTATGAAAGACTCTTAACAGAAGCTGTTGCAACTGTTCGCTGCGAAGCCTTCTATCATTGTTTCACAGGCTGACTTACAGTCACTTATCTTGTGGAAAAGAGTCGGAATCAGCAATAGCGCCAATGTTTAGAGCTTCATGAAATCTAAACTGACCTTCTTTACTTTACAAAAGCACAGTCCTGGTCTTGTTGTGAATGATACTTCAGTGCATAGTAGTATAAAGTTTTATTTTTATTTTTATTATATAATCATTTTGGCTCATGCGTCATTATATTTTTCAACTATTTCATCCACCTGATCACTATCAAACCCAAACAAGATTAATTAATTAATCAGACTTGCAAAAAATTCTAGAAGTAAAATAGGTTGTGAATGCCAATTTTACACTGATTTTAAGAGTAAATGCAAATTATGTTATCATTTTAACACCCTCTTGTTGTTTCAAACCTGCGTGGATGTTACTGGATAATTGCCGAAATACATGCACAAATTAATTATTAATAAAATAATTACAACCTCCCATACATTTAACTTATTAAAATAAATATTTTCCATACATGAGCAATGCATTTCCAATTTTCTTGTTGCTCTAATAACTAGGAAATTATTTATATAATTATAATTAAATATTGTTAAACTATATGCAATTTCATAAGATATATAATTAAATAAAACATATAGAAACTATGCATTTCTTTATAGAATTTTTTAATACTTTTTCTTACACACACACACACACACACACATATAATATTGTACTTAAAAATAAGATTTTATAGCAATTATTCAATAAATACATTATAAATTTTGTATAAATAAAGATTTAACGTAATGAATACTAATGGTTAAATAATGCGTGCCATGCTCTACATTTACAACTACCCACCTTATTTTACCTTGTTTTTCATTGCTTAAGAACATTGTAAAGTAAAATACTTTAGTTTGGATCCACCCACATGTATGTGTCAGACAGGTGTGACTCAGAGAAAACACGTGAAAGACTGTTACTATAGTAGACACACACTCACCTGTCTGATTCACTGTAATTAACAGTTTCGCCTTATTTCACTGTTTGATTTGTGAACGTGTTTGTGTCGTATCTCATGCTGCAGCTCACCAGAAGGGAAAAGCTGGTTTGGCTGGATGATGTTTGTGAAAAATTGAGTTTTGGAAAAACAAGGTGAATAGGAAATGATGCACACTTCACACTACAGTAAGACTCAGGAAGTGACATCATAAGTCACTTAAAATGTTGTTGGAGAAAGAAAAAACAATTAACAAACTAGCTTTTGACTGGGGAAAGAGGCATGGTTTGTCTTTTTTACGCAATTTAGGAGAATTAAAAGTTGTGATTTAGCAAAAGAGCACTAAATATAAAATTTCAACTAAATAATCTCTCTGTTTTATATGTAAAGTCATTTATTTTATATAAAAAAAAAAAATCTGATTTGCTTCATCATATATGTTCTTCACAATTCAAAAACTTCACGTTTTAAATAGCCAATTTATAGACCTGAAAATTAACTTATTATTATTTTTCTCTCTTTAATGAAATTTGATAGATTTGAGAAAAAAATAAATAAAAAATATATATATATTTTTATTTAATTTAATTTAATTTAATTTTTTTATTTTATTTTATTTATTTTTTTGGAAAACAATTTTTTTTTTTTTTTTTGGAGTGTAGAAGTTCTTTTGACTGAAACCACCTAGCAACCACCCCAAATACCCTAGCAACCACATAGTAACATACCATATTCTCCAAATACTGCAGTGTAGAGGCCCTTTTGACATAAACACACCCCAAATACACTAGAAACCACATATCAACATCATTCAGAAAGCAAAGTTGAAGGCATTTAGACATAATGTAATGTTTAATAGATTTCATGTTGTTAATAACAATTAATCTTATATATTTTCTCTCTTTGTATGTTTATATTTAGACGATCATCCTATTTAAATCAATGTGATAAACCAGTCAAAAGTAATCTAAAAGTAATCCAAAAGTAGTCCGATTACGTCACCTAAAACGTGTAATGTAATGGATTACGTCACAATCTACATTTGTTGTCATATAATTTGTAATCAGTACTGGGTTATAATTTCTAAGTAATCTACTCAGCACTATTTCTCTGTATGTTCTCGGTAGCGTTGGATTGCAGCCGTTTGCAGGGTCTTAAAGCGTAACCGCGGTTCAGTCAGCGCAGGCCAAAAACTGAGTACGGTAGGGACATGCGGGGACAGACTTGACTTCCTCGCACACGCTGACTTTATTAAAGGCGTTTCACGGCGGCACGCTGCACTTCCATTATTGTGATGCAGCAGCCATCCTACATTAGCCGGGCTTTCATGTGGCCGCGCGTGTTTAGCATATGACCGTACGGACCAAACGCTGCACCCACTTGGCACGGCGGCTGATCAGTCACTGCCCTATTTCTGAAACTCAGATTAAAGGTTTCTGTTTGTCTTTGGTTACTTCCAAGTTATTATAGGCCGACTATGACCTTGGTATATTCTAAATTAAAAAGGTTATGTCATGCGCTGACTGTAAAGACATATAATCTTCTCCCTCTTTACTTTTCTCCTCTTTGCTCTTGCTTTTTGTTTTTCTCTCTCCAGTTAATCACATCCATATAATTGACCAGGCTTCAGTCAGAGGAAAAAGTGAATCAAGTTGCACATATCTCATCACTAGCATCTTTAGTTGTAGTTGTAACAGTAGTAAATGCTGTTGGGCATGGACTTCAATGAAACAATCGATTTAAAGGCCTGTTCAAAAGTACTCCATGGCAGATATTGTTTATTTTTTTAAAAATTGCCCTAGCAACTAGTCTAGAAAAGTCTAGCAACTAGACTTTTTGCATTTCTGTCCAAAACTCTTGATCACAATGCAAGTGTTTTCCTGGATAGTCAATGCTTAATCATAGTTGTTGTAATGTTGCTGTAAGTGAAGCTGTCAATTCAAAATCAGTGGAAAAATTGCCCAGTGTGACCAAATTCAATGTGATCTTACCTTTAGCTGTGCAAATAGCAATCAAGGTAAAACATAAAATATATAGCAAAATATACTATCCACATGAGTCATCCAGATGTTTTTTACATTGTAGTATCTGGCCAGACTTTAGTCGCAAAATGACAACAAATGCCTCAAATCAAAGATAAATATACCTTACACTACAGTCCTCACTCTCACTATTGGTATTTTTTTTATCTAAATCTATTTAAAATCGTTTTTGGTCAAATAAAATAAAATAAAATAATATAAAATAAAATAAATGGTCAAATAAAATAAAATAAAATAAAATAAAATATACCTTAATAGTATTTACAAATACTATAATTGTTTATTTAAAAAAAAAAATAAATAACAGCTGTGGATTTTCGTGCAACTAAATTCAAAGTAACATACTGCTGTCAGTTTATGAAATGCCACTCAAATTAATTGTGCAAACAGAAAAGTAAAACAAAGATACTCAATAAATAGTATTAAGGAAAAAAAACAAAACAATGTTTTATTTATATTATTATTTATATTTAGATTATTTTCATATTTTCCTTTATTTATTTATTTTTATATTTTATTTTTTTACGAATATATCTAATTTTTTTTTTTTTTTCAGATTTGGTTTTAGTTACTTTAGCAAAATGAGTTTTTGTGTGTTTTTAGTTGAGTTACTATATAACCCTGATTGTCATCTAATGCAATGACATTCAGACATGTCCATACAATAAAACTCAATGGTGTCCAACTTTCAAAGTATCTCAATAAGTTTGTAACTCAATGAGTGTGAGTAAAGGATGACACAATATACATATTTTGGCAAACCGTCCATTAACTCTCCAAATGCTTGAGGCCACTGTACAATGAAATATTAGCTGTCATCCTGTGAACGGTCTGTATGGCCATACGCTTCCACTTCTTTAGTGAGATCAATGACTTTTCTGTTCCCCCAAGACCTTCGAGCTAATGTAGATCTACACTAATGACCAGCCGCTCCACACAATCTGTGTAGACATTTGGACAAGCAGAATAAATCCATTGTGTGTGTTTAAAGAAACACGTATCAATCCAGCACGACGTTCTCAGCGTCTGGAATGAAATGACCCTCATGCCTGTTGATTGGATTTGTTCAGCTGTGATAGAAATCCTTTCAGTTGAATAAATCTGCTTATTTTAAAACCCTAAACCATTCACTTCCTTTCAGGCCTCTTCTGAAAAACGACCATAACAATAGTTCACTTTTACCACTGCTTTGTAAGAATGATGAAATACTGTTTTGCTTTGCAGCAAGGAAAATTAGTGGACCGAAAAACAGAATATTGCACGAACAGAGCAGCACGCATTTCTTTTCTTTCAGATGCATTCTCGTGCAAGCAAAGCAAATTAAAAATAACAGGATTAACTGTCTCTTCTTTTTTTTTTTTTTGCCCGCCGCAAGCACACAGATCTGTTTCTGAGTTCCTGTCGGTCCTTGTCTTCATGCTCAGGCTTGAGGTAAACATTTGTAAACACAGCTAATCAATTTCATGGAGAGGATATGACAATGATCTCCAGCTGTGTCTGCAGGGCGTCCAACTGTGCTGAGACCTCGCCCCCTTAAAGTTCCCGATGTCGCATTATTAAATGCATAATCATTTATTTCACAGAGCGGCCAAAAGTTTGTTCCTCTGTTTCTGCCCCTTAAATTCGCCATCAGAAGTGACAAGCATCAAGGACAAGCTCAGTGTTCAAGCCTGTCATCCATTATCCAATACCGTAGAAGTGACTGTAAGAAACACTAAATACTTAACAGGCCGCTCTAATTGTGCTGCGCGCTGCCTCTTGGGGCAGATGTAATTAAGTGAGCCAAGTTAGAGCTAGTAAAACAGTAGGCCCAGATGGAAGCTCCATAACTCACTCAAGTGCGCCATTAAAACGTCGCAGAAACAAGAAACTTAAAGCATTTAGAATTATTATGACTTCCTTAGGAAAGGAAATGACGATTAACAGACTCTTGAAGAGCTTGAGTCAGAGCTTAAACAACACCACCCTGACATCGGGTGAATACAGTAACGTAAGACAGCTTGTGAAATCTAATATGCATTCTGACACAGGATGCATGTGAGTTTACACACCTAGATGATGCTTTCAAAGTCATTGCAAAGTCAAGTCAAGGCTGAATAAAGACATAATTAACCCGAGTGCGCGAACTCAGACTATTTCACAGTTTTTGCATTTATCTGTCAGGTCAAATCTGATAAATTGTGTATCGAATAGGAATTTGATCTAAATGATAGACTGTACAAATTTCCACGCGACTCGCGACTCACACTTTTACAAAGACATTCAGCACCCCCCAACAAAAAAACAACAACAACAAAATAACAAATGAGTCAGACTGCACTAAAATAATTCACTGGTTTGGGTAGGGGCATACTTAAGTGAAATAAAATAATTAATAATTCAATTTAGAACTTTCTTTGTCATTTGAGATCACAATATTGAAGTAATCTGAATTGTTTAATTATTTTGTGCTTAATGTAATCGTTTCTTTTAATTTAGACAAATTTAACTAAATAAATAATAACGGCTCGAAAAGGGAAGCAACTGGTTATTGTTACATAATTGCTTAATGCAGTTTCCCAACCTTTGTTTTTTTTTTTGTTTTTTCACAGCACAGTTTTGATAAATAATAAACAGAATAATAATCCCACGGCACACCACAAAGCACTAAAATATAGCAAAATTGCACAAACATACATTGCTTTAAAAATGCATATTAAAACTGGATATTATTTTAAAAGTAGTGTTCACACTTATTGTGAAACAAGCTTAAGTCAGGTAGGAACACAATATCATATAGGTAAAACAAATTTACATATCACCATTCTATTTATATATTTATTTTAATGGCTAACAGAAAAACTCCTTAGGACAACTTCTGTCATGACAGAATAACATCTTGAAGAGAATTATGAGTTATGAATAAGTAGGGTGACCGTATGCTGTCTTTTTCCTGGATATGTGCACTAAACCGCCTGAAATGCCCACGTTTTGGCATTGTTTTTCTATTGTTTTCCTACTTTCTGAAGGTAATGACTGAAAGGTAGTTTGTAGTGTACTGCCATTTTACATAATCGACCAATCCTAGCCCAGGAAAAAAAGAATGTATGGTCACCTTATGATTTACAATATTTGAAGGTAACTCTCTATATAAAGTGTGTTATTGGTCTTAAAGAGCTTAGACTAAAAAAAAAAAAAAAAAAAAAGTTTTATCAATGCAGCCAAATGCTAAAACTAATTCAAAATTCAACTCCTTCATAACATTTACGCCAAGCAATCGTGATTTCTGACTTTTTTTGTTGGCAACTAACAAATATAAACATCTAACAGACATTCTGTTACAAATGGGTAGTGCTAAACGTAAAACAAAGTGCAAGAGGAGTATCTGGAACAAATGAGGAGTTTTCTAGGAAACAAAGGAGAATAACAGACGAGATACTATATTACATTAACTTTAGACATTCAGTACACATTCATAGACACATTTACTTAGACAGCATGAACATACAATCACGGACGAGGAGGAACTGAACAGAACGGGTATTTAAACACACAGAAGGTAATGAGGGAACTGGAGACAGGTGGGGAATAATCAATTAACAAAAAACAAGGAGGAAGGTGACCAACTAAGGAAACAAAAGTTCATTAACGTAACACATACATTGCAAAAATGATTTTTATATTCAGTAACTATCTAAACATTCTTAAATCTAGATACAAGCAAAATTACATAAGAGAGTAAGTCTACTTTTCAGAAAAAAAAAAAAAACAATTAAGAGTAAAAAAATTGGTCTCAGAAAAATAAACGTAGGTTAATTCAAAAGGAAATCAAGTTTATTTTTCTGACCCCATTGGCAGATTATTATTTGTTTTCTTTCTTTTTATTTATTTTTTTTCATCTCAAAATTCTGTTTGACACATTTTTCAGAAAACAGGACATTTTATGTCAATTTGCTTTTCAAGTGAATAACAAAACAAATCAAAAATTCAAGACAGGTCATTTACATCTACAGGCTCATCTTGGGGAAATTAAAAGCTAATAATATCACGTTAAAGAGCACAAAACCGCACACTCAATCTGCAATGATTAATGGCACAAAGACAACATACTCATTCCTTATGCAAATAACAGCACTGTTTTGTCTTTTAACACTTATGTAGCTTGTAGAATAGGGAGGCTTTCGGAAAATCTGCCCCACCACCACCCAGGGAAACCGATCCCGCCCCTCCCAGCTGCATGAGGCACAAAGACAGGGTGTAAGATACTTGAATTCTTCCCAGGGGCAACTCCAGCTGCGAGCTTGACACTAAAGCAAAACCCACAGCCGAGAGACTGACATCTCCGCCAACTATGGCTAATATTAAAGCCCTTTGAAACCAGGCCCTGTTTTAATGGGCTGGACGACAGGGGAGTGGCCGCGAAAGGCTTTATACCTGGACGAGCGGGGGAGATAATTAAACATTAGTCACAGCCAAAACTGCTTTTGATAGCACTTTAATAAGCTTTAATGCGTCATCGTTTTTGATAATAGTTTAAGGTGAAATCAGACGCTCAATATTTTCGTGGTTGATGTCATCGCGCAATAGTTCATATGACATATGACATAACAGCACAATTGCGGTAAAAATGCCTTATGCATGAATGCAAATGCATGGATAGTTTGTGACCCCTCACTGTAGATTTAATCAAGTCAATAATAACAATAAAAATTTAAAACATGCAACTCTAACTGCACCTTTCAGCCTCCGAGAGAGAAAATGTGCATTGATATGATTTCCAAATCTAACAAAGTCAACACAAGTCGCAGCCCATTTCTTGTAATTTGACATATTTGCGAGAGAAATTAGAAAAAAATGTGAGGCGGGGATTGATTTTATCCAGTGAGGATTGATTGGAGGGCTGAAAACTAAGAGGGATGATGTCAGCTGAAAAGAAAGTTGATGAAAGATCACAATCGGGTTTTTTTATTTGGAAAAACGTGCACTAATGAATCATTCACGGGACCGTGCATGCACACACACTCACACAAAAAGCCAATTTTGGTGTCATGCTGACCCTAAATCTTATAATTTGAAGGCACTGGCTGAAGAAATGACAGGTGCTGCATGCATTCTGGAAAAGTTTGTCATGTGCAAAATGCGAAAGCATGACTCAGTAAAACCTAGGAGCTAAATTCAGCTCGAGATTCAATGTGACTCTGGTTTGAAAACCTGATCACACACGTCGAAGTGGTCGGGATAGAAGTATTTATATCGGCCTGTGTTTTGTTTAAAGTCAGATGGACTAATGGTTGCCATCTGCTGGTGAGACCCAGTGGAAGTAAAGCATGTATTTACACAAAATAAATCTTCACGGAGACAGCCAACTGCACATGAAATTACAGGTCTGCTGTATCTACAGCTGACTGTCGGAGCTGGAGGGAACCTGGGTGTGTTTGTTATGGTGGAGGGATCCTGTTGCTATCCGATCGGGAGGCCAGAACTTCTGGAACGGTCTTTGGGGCCTTGGCAAGTGGCGGCCTTATAAAAGTGAGGTTTGAACTCAATAACGTTATGCTTTCTGTGCGATTTGCGCAGAGTGAGCGTGTCCAGAATGTGACAGTGACAAAAAAAAGCCTAGCATATCATTCGTTTACGTTCCCATGGTTGCTCTGTGACATCACATGTTTATGTCGGAAACGGAATTTGACAGCATTACAGGAAGGCACTTGTCGGAAAGTGCACGAGGCATTGCAGGCTTCAAGGATGCGCTGTGATGCGTGCTGACGCGTCATAAATGTGTTCACGTGAAATCTGACCCATCAGTCACGTACAATCGTGCACTATTATCTTTGCTATGGCACATCTGCACTAAATGACCGTATTTGAATGTGCTAAACCTGACTTGGCAGGTTACAATCAAGCTTTTAGCATAATAACACTGCACATGTTTTAAAAAAATGAAATGGAAACTGTTCATTGTATGATGCATGCAACAGATTTAGATTAAAAGTATGAGGCCACAGTGAATTAAAACCTGGACGTTTTGCCATTGTGATCAAACTTCAAAAATATAAATATTATGCATATAATTAAGAACAGAATAAATACATTGGTGAAACTGACCATATGACATTTTTTACACAACCATTTATTTATAATAAAAAAAGAAAAATAAATTTTTTTTTTAAATTATATAATTAATTTTGTAGGATAATAATTTAAAATTAAATTAAAAATTGAATTAAAACCTGAGCATTTTAACATTTTAATGTCATTTGGCGTAAAACTAATAATTCATAATGAAGATTTCTAGGTTACTGATATTGCATGACCATATGAATTAATTTGTGTGTGTGACCATGTTATTTATAATGGAAAAAAAAAGATAAAATATTTGAAATTATTTGGAAATTTAACAGGATAATAATTGTAAATGATTATTTAAAAAAAAAAAAAAACATGGATTTACACTTTTGGAATGTGGAATTCAAAATTTAAGTAAAACTAGGAAATTTTAGCATTTTAATAATAATAATAATAATAATAAAGAAATGTTATGGCATAAATATAATAATAAATATTTCACATTTCTAGCTCAGTAATACAGTTAACAAAATTGTTTCATTGACCATGATGGGGACTATATATTATAATTGAATACATTTTTGTTAAATTATTTAAATGATTTAATAGGCTAATCATATGAAATGGTTCCTTTAGAAAAATTTTAAAAATTCAGCATTTTCACCAGTGCACACAGACACGAGATCATGGCACATCAAAGAGCAGTAACTTTGAGTAACTTCAGCTGAAGGGTGTGTTCGGTGAGCAAACAGGCATTTTTGACTCATGCACAGGGTGGTATTTGAAGATTTATGCGTAAGAATAGTCAAATGACACAGTAAGAGCTCATCACCCGGCTGTGTCACTGTGGTTAGGGAATTTCCTCTGTAATTACCTGAGCGATCCCTCTGCACCTGGAGACGACGCTGAACAAACCCACGGCTTTACTGTGACCGCGGGAATGTAAACACGCTTCCTACAAGTCCAGAGGACCAAACATATCAGTTCACGCTCAGAGAAATCAATACAAGCCACATGGTGTCAATAATTGTTAAATACATTTGTGGTCTTCTTCAAGGACACATACAAATTGAGTCATTATTTACTCACCTTCACATCCTTCTAAACCCATATGAGCTTTTAAACAAACACGTGTATGGCTCTAGCTCCATTTGAATATGCTGTATTTCTTCTGAAAACATGCAGTGGCTCTCGTATCTCATTTGTGCATGCATGCATTCGAACTTGGCATGTCATGTTTGGTTTATGAGATGCACAAGAGTTAATACCATTATTTTCTTTCCCCCCAAATTGCTACAGCAGTTAAAGTTAATCACATTGAAACTGAAATCAAAAAGTTGCTTATAAATTGCTCGTTATTACAACCAAATATTGGATTCGATCTTTCTATAAACTTGTTTTCTTTCAATTAGCACATATTTTGTCATTCTTTTTTAAAACTGATTGATCATAGACTTCAGTGATCTGAACTCATGCACCAGTTTTTGAGCGAACACTGCCTAAACTATCTACAAATAATGCTGAATTTACAAAAAAGTGTGAGGTATAAGTTTAGATAAATAAGGACCACCCATCAATAAGATCCAAAACTGAGTATAAAGCCTGTACTAGATGAAAGTAAGAAAAGATTTTGTAATATTACAGCATAACAAGAGACTTACGAGCTATTTTTAAAGACAGGCCATTTTTCAGTGGGAAATCTAAACAAGAGTTAAATTTGGGTCTGTTTCTCACTCTAAGCGTAGTATTTACATGTCTTCATTTTGCACATGCTTTTATCCAAAGTGACTTACAAATGAGGAACATCACGAGCAACAGTATTCATAAAACAATGCCAAGTGTAGTATGAACTAGATGAAATGGTGCTTTTTTTAACGTTTCCTTACGAATTTCTTCTGTTGTTCCCAGTTGAAAGTAAGTCACACGGGTTTGGAACCGTATGAGGGTGAGTAAAGATTTCTGGGTAAACTAATCCCTTATTGTTCCTTTCCAAGACCACAAGAAAGAAACCAGCACAAACCTCCCCCATGGCACATTAAGAGCGAAAACGTTTCTAGTCAAATGCTGTTCTCCTAGTTTAGGACTACGCAAACAGGCCGAGTATAAAAATGACAGCACTTTTGGTCAAACTGCATTTATTCTGCTGCAATGGCTGCAGTACAACCTTTCAA
>NW_020523958.1:0-181438 GCF_003368295.1 Carassius auratus | reverse complement strand
AATGGCATCTACGCTAATATTTGTCTGTTTTCTCTCTTGTTCCGAGGTCACCGTGGCCACCAGATCCAGTCTGTATCCAGATCAGATGGTCACTGCAGTCGCCCGGATCCAGTACGTATCCAGAGCAGATGGTGGATCAGCACCTAGAAAGGACCTCTACTGCCCTGAAAGACATCGGAGACCAGGACAACTAGAGCCCCAGATACAGATGCCCTGTAAAGACCTTGTCTCAGAGGAGCACCAGGACAAGACCACAGGAAACAGATGATTCTTCTGCACAATCTGACTTTGCTGCAGCCTGGAATTGAACTACTGGTTTCGTCTGGTCAGAGGAGAACTGGCCCCCCAACTGAGCCTGGTTTCTCCCAAGGTTTTTTTCTCCATTCTGTCACCGATGGAGTTTCGGTTCCTTGCCGCTGTCGCCTCTGGCTTGCTTAGTTGGGGTCACTTCATCTACAGCGATATCATTGACTTGATTGCAAATTAAAACAGACACTATTTCAAACTGAACAGAGATGACATAACTGAATTCAATGATGAACTGCCTTTAACTATCATTTTGCATTATTGAGACACTGTTTTCCAAATGAATGTTGTTCAGTGCTTTGGCGCAATGTATTTTGTTTAAAGCACTATATAAATAAAGGTGATTGATTAGAAAATATTTCATAAAATTCACAGTTTTACAGATTCGATTATGAAATTTTTTATGAAGTCTTGGAAGACTTGTGGCCTTAGCTACACTGTGTTTTCAAACTCATTTCCTACATCAACATTTTTTTAAAATACATTTAAAACATATGTTTTTAATATTTTTATTTTGTTTTTATGTTTGAGCTTATATACAGTATTGTTCAAAATAATAGCAGTACAATGTGACTAACCAGAATAATCAAGGTTTTTAGTATATTTTTTATTGCTACGTGGCAAACAAGTTACCAGTAGGTTCAGTAGATTGTCAGAAAACAAACAAGACCCAGCATTCATGATATGCACGCTCTTAAGGCTGTGCAATTGGGCAATTAGTTGAAAGGGGTGTGTTCAAAAAAATAGCAGTGTCTACCTTTGACTGTACAAACTCAAAACTATTTTGTACAAACATTTTTTTTTCTGGGATTTAGCAATCCTGTGAATCACTAAACTAATATTTAGTTGTATGACCACAGTTTTTAAAACTGCTTGACATCTGTGTGGCATGGAGTCAACCAACTTGTGGCAACTCTCAGCTGTTATTCCACTCCATGATTCTTTAACAACATTCCACAATTCATTCACATTTCTTGTTTTGCTTCAGAAACAGCATTTTTGATATCACCCCACAAGTTCTCAATTGGATTAAGGTCTGGAGATTGGGCTGGCCACTCCATAACATTAATTTTGTTGGTTTGGAACCAAGACTTTGCCCGTTTACTAGTGTGTTTTGGGTCATTGTCTTGTTTGAAACAACCATTTCAAGGGCATGTCCTCTTCAGCATAGGGCAACATGACCTCTTCAAGTATTTTAACATATGCAAACTGATCCATGATCCCTGGTATGCGATAAATAGGCCCAACACCATAGTAGGAGAAACATGCCCATAATCATGATGCTTGCACCTCTATGCTTCACTGTCTTCACTGTGTACTGTGGCTTGAATTCAGAGTTTGGGGGTCGTCTCACAAACTGCCTGTGGCCCTTGGACCCAAAAAGAACAATTTTACTCTCATCAGTCCACAAAATGTTCCTCCATTTCTCTTTAGGCCAGTTGATGTGTTCTTTGGCAAATTGTAACCTCTTCTGCATATGCCTTTTTTTTAACAGAGGGACTTTGCGGGGGATTCTTGAAAATAGATTAGCTTCACACAGACGTCTTCTAACTGTCACAGTACTTACAGGTAACTCCAGACTGTCTTTGATCATCCTGGAGGTGATCATTGGCTGAGCCTTTGCCATTCTGGTTATTCTTCTATCCATTTTGATGGTTGTCTTCCGTTTCTTCCACGTCTCTCTGGTTTTGCTCTCCATTTTAAGGCATTGGAGATCATTTTAGCTGAACAGCCTATCATTTTTTGCACCTCTTTATAGGTTTCCCCCTCTCTAATCAACTTTTTAATCAAAGTACGCTGTTCTTCTGAACAATGTCGTGAACGACCCATTTTCCTCAGCTTTCAAATGCATGTTCAACAAGTGTTGGCTTCATCCTTAAATAGGGGCCACCTGATTCACACCTGTTTCTTCACAAAATTGATGACCTCAGTGATTGAATGCCACACTGCTATTTTTTTGAACACACCCCTTTCAACTAATTCAACTAATTGCCCAATTGCACAGCCTTAAGAGCGTGCATATCATGAATGCTGGGTCTCATTTGTTTTCTGAGAATCTACTGAACCTACTGGTAACTTGTTTGCCACGTAGCAATAAAAAAATATACGAAAAACCTTGATTATTCTGGTTAGTCACATTTGTACTGCTATTATTTTGAACAATACTGTATCTCTATTATCATAACAGTCTGAGTGATTCTGATTCCTGAACAGTAAACTTTAAAGTGTCAGCTTTGTGAACAAAGGTTCATTATGTATCTAGTCAGAAAGAATCATGAGCAGAAACCTTTTTATTTTGGGTATGTAATTTCGGTCTCCATGCCAAAAAAGGGGGGTTACTAGTAAGGGGTTAAAGACACTCTTAAATGCAATGAGATTGTGCGGTCTGATGGCATTAATCTTGAGTGTGTGGGAGTAGAGATTATACTTTCTAAAGAAATGACTTTCACAATCATATGCATGTATCGCAAACCATCAGCTAAAATACATTTACATTTAATCATTAACAGATGCTTTTATCCAAAGCGACTTACAAATGAGAACAATAGAAGCAGTCAGGTCAACAAGAGAACAACAACAGTATACAAGTGCCATGACAAGTCTCAGTTAGTCTAGTATAGAGCGCATAGCCAGGTTTTTTTATTTTATTTTTTTTTATAAAATGAAAAAGACAAGAAAAGGAAAAGTGCTAGTGTTAGTTGGTTAAGTGGCAGGCGAAAAAGACTTTAGATGTTTCTTGAAAATGAGTAAAGACTCGAGAATTGAGATTGGGAGGTCATTCCACCAGCTGGGCACAGTCCAGGAAAAGGTCCGTGAGAGTGATTTTTAACTTCTTTGGGATGGTACCACAAGGCGTCGTTCACTTGCAGAGCGCAAACTTCTGGAGGGCACATAAGATTTAACCAATGAGTTTAGGTACATTGGTGCCGTGCCAGTGGTCGTCTTGTAGGCTAGCATCAGTACCTTGAATTTGATGCGAGCAGCTACTGGTAGCCAGTGTAACCTGATGAGGAGAGGAGTAACGTGAGCTTTTTTGGCTCATTGACGACAACCCTCGCTGCTGCATTCTGGATCAATTGCAGAGGCTTGACAGTACATGCAGGAAGGCCCACCAGGAGAGCATTACAATAGTCCAGTCTGGAGAGAACAAGAGCTTGGACAAGAAGTTGGGTTGCTTGCTCTGACAGGAAGGGTCTAATCTTCCTAATGTTGTATAAGGCAAACCTGCAGGACCAGGTAGTTGTAACAATGTGGTATGTGAAGCTTAACTGATGATCCATCACAACTCCTAGGTTTCTGGCTGTCCTCAAAGGAGTAATGGTTGATGAGCCCAGCTGTAAAGAGAAGTTGTGATGAAGCAATGGGTTAGCTGGAATCACCAGGAGTTCTGTCTTCGTAAAGTTAAGCTGAAGGTGATGGTCATTCATCCAGCTAGAGATGTCACTCAGACAGGCTGAAATGCGAGCAGCTACCGTCGGGTCATCTGGTTGGAATGAGAAGTAGAGTTGGGTGAAATCAGCGTAGCAGTGATAAGAAAAGCCATGCTTCTGAATGACAGATCCTAATGATGTCATGTAGATGGAGAAGAGAAGTGGTCCAAGTACTGAGCCTTGAGGAACCGCAGTAGCAAGGTGGTGTGACTTTGAAACATCACCCCTCGAAGACACACTGAAGGATCTGTCAGAGAGGTAGGACTTAACCCACAGGAGAGCAGTTTCAGAAATGCCCATCTTTCTGAGGGTGGACAGGAGAATCTGGTGATTAACAGTGTCAAAAGCTGCAGAAAGGTCCAGTAAGATGAGTACCGAGGATTTTGAAGCTGCTCTTGCAAGTCGCAGGGCTTCAAGTAACCGAGAGCAGAGCAGTCTCAGTTGAGTGGCCACTTTTGAAGCCAGATTGGTTGCTGTCCAGGAGGTTGTTCTGTACAAGGAACATGGAAAGCTGGTTGAACACAGCTCACTCAAGTGTCTTTGCAATGAATGGAAGAAGGGATACCGGTCTGTAGTTTTCAAGAAGCGCTGGATTTAGAGATGGTTTCTTGAGCAGTGGGTTTACCCCAGCCTGCTTAAATGCTGAGGGAAATGTTCCAGAGTGAAGACAGGAGTTGATAACGTGAGTAAGCGAAGGTATGACTGAAGAAGAGATCGCTTGAAGGAGGTGAGTGGGGATCAGATCAAGTGGACAAGTAATAGGATGATTGGACAGGAGAAGTTTGGAGAAAGAGTCTGCGTCGGTCATTGTGAAGTTGTCCTCCGTTTGCGGTGTGGAGAATTGGTCACTGATGGATCTTGTCTTATTTGTGAAGAAAACTGCAAAGTCATCCGCTGTAAGAGTCGATGGAGGAGGTGGTGGCGGCGGATTAAGAAGAGAAAGTCTTGAAGAGTGTCCGAGTGTCACAAAAATAGACTTTTATAGCGATCTTAAAACCCTTATCAATCTTACTAATCTGAAAAAAAAGAGTTAATTTTAATAGGTGATTTTAATATTAACTGGGACAATAAGAAAGAAAGGAAAAGCCTTAAACACATAACTGATCATTTTAATTTGGAACAATTAATCAAAACGCCAACCCGAATAACTAATCGCTCCAAAACAACAATAGACCTAATTTTTACAAACAAACCTGAAAGAATTATTAAAACCTACAACCTTTTAACTGGTTTGTCTGATAATGTAATCTTTTTTTTCACGAAAATTAACTAAAACACGATCTTGTAACTCCATTGTCTCAAATAATTCTCTGTATCATAATACAATTCCTAAAAGTCAATATCAAAATTTGGAAATAGCCCTGAATGAGCAAGATTGGGCTTATGTAATCGCAAGCGAAGATGTTATAGACAATAGTGTCATTTTCCACAGCAAGGTTAAAATGGTTATGGCGTCATTTATTAAAAAAGTGAGGCATAGAAGAACAAATGACAATGCCACACCATGGCTTCATAATGATTGTAGGTTGCAAATGAAGAGAAGAGATCAATTACTAAAAAGGTCAATTAAAACTGGCCTTACTTCAGACAGACAACAATTCACTTCAGCAAGAAATAAAATTAAACAAATAATGCGGAAGGCCAGATCTAATTTTTTTTCTGAATACTATTGATGCAAAAGGGAATGGGAAAAAATATGGCAAAGCATTAATAAACTAACTGGCAAACTGAATAAACGGGAAAAATTAACTGAATTTAAAATTAATAATGTAGTGGTGAAAGATCCACTCACTCTAGCATCGGAGTTAAACTCTTTTTTTTTTTTTATTCTGTCCAAGAAATATCTCTATTCATCACACCTGAATGTGTTTCTTTCCCTGTAAACTGCACACAGCCTATATTTATGATTAAAAAAATTACGGAACCAGATGTGGCATCCATCATTGATGAGTTAAATAATTCCATAGCTAAGGATCAGTTTGGATTGGACACACATTTCTTCAAATTGCATAAAGAGTCTTTAGTTTGCCCTATTACACATATTTATCAATCAAACAATCTGTTGTTCCACCAGACTGGAAGATGGCCACAATTAAACCAATTTTTTAATCAGGGAGTAGTTAGATATAAATAATTATAGACCAATCAGTATCTTGCCAGTTATATCAAAAGTGAATGAAAAATGGATAGCAAAACAATTAATAAAGCATCTAAATATATGCGGCTCCCCTCTGCATCCGATGCAATTTGGTTTTCATGCTCATCATTCAACTGAAACAGCTGTTAATGTGTTTATGGAAAAGGTCAAACATTCATTAGACACTCATCCTGTTGTTGGTGCTATTTTTCTAGATCTGAAAAGGGCATTTGATTCTGTCAATCATCAGATGCTCCTGTCTAGATTAACACATTTTAATTTTTCCGAACAAGCCATCAGCTGGACGAACTCAGCCAACAGAATACATTGTGTCTCTATTGAAACCATTCTCCCTATTTAGAATGTCCAGTAGGGGTTCCTCAAGGCTCCATACTTGCACCTATTGTTTTTTCTTTATACATTAACGACCTGCCTACAGTATGCCAAAATATCAATATATTGATGTATGCAGATGACGCAGTAATTTTTACACATGCAAAAACTGTTCAAGAAGCCTCTCAGTCACTTACATCTGCACTGAGCTGTGTACAGGAGTGGCTCATTAAATCATGTCTACTACTGAGAAAACTGTTTGTATGATGTTTTCTAAGCGGCAGATTGAAATGACTCGCTCAAATATATTTTTAAACCGAGAAGAACTACAGATTGTATAAGAATTCAAATACCTTGGCATTGCATTAGATCCAACACTATCTTTTAAAAATCATTAAAAAAAAAACTTATCAAAAACTGTTACATTTAATCTTGCTAACTTTAGATATATTAGACCATCTCTGTCAGTAGCCAGAATGTTTCTTCACTCTATGATCCTTTCTCATATTGAATATGGTTTTACAAACTGGTCACTCACAAATGCCATAACGCTCAAAGAAAGGGAGTCACTTTTCAAACAAGCTCTAAAAATTTTTGACCGGAAACCACTCTCATATCATCACTGCTTAATATTACAAAAATAAAACCTACTAAGCTTTGCAAATTTCTTAAAGCTCAAATATGCCTGTGCTATATATAAGGCCCTACATGGTCTTGCCCCACCCCCACTAAGTGATTACATTAAAGTGAAAACAACGGGCGGAGACAGAAGTGTAACCAGGGCCTTCACGAGAGGTGATTGTGTGGTGCCTCACAGATGTACAGCATTTGGAAAATATGTACTATCAATTAAGGGGATAGAGATCTGGAACAAATTACCGGTTGCTGTGAGAGAAAGCCCGATTTTGCCCAGTTTTAAGAACCAACTTAAACAATGGGTTAAAACAAATCAAGTATGTGCCCACTAATGATAATTGTTGTAATTTAGATAAATGGGTAGGGTTCATTTTATTACTTTTTAAGTGTATGCATGAATACCAAACTAGATCAAGCACTTGGCAGCATCTAATAGCACTTTAAGAAATTGATAATGCACTTAATGCACTTTGAGTAGCACTTTACTGTGTATGTGTATATGTGTGTGTCCGTCATGTATGAGTATGCCATATTACGTGCCCTGTTTGCTAACTGCGACATTTCTTATATGTTGTTGTTAAATGTAGTGTCTTTTAAATTAAGTCGAATCATGTTTAAATTAAATGTTTAGCTGTGTTACTAGGTATTGTTGAGGACCTCACATGGGACTACAAATGTAAACTAGCCAGGGGGCTAACTTTGGCATATGTACATTACTGAAAAGCTATGTTCATTCATATGCACTGTCCCTTTTAAATAAGAAAATTCTAAATGTAATAAAATGCAACTTATACATGACATATATTTTCCTCTCAGAAACGTAATTTTAGCGTTTTTAAAAAAAAACATGCAGCAAACAAAATTGTGATTAAGCAGTTAAAATTTGTTATTTAGATCATTTAGGAGGTGAAAATATAGTGAAATTAAAAATGGCATGGAATTTAAAGCATAATAACGGAAGGTCTATGAAACGATTTTTTCAAAAAATGCTTTTTTCAAAGCATTTTTTTAAACAATGGCACTTGAAGTTTTGAACTAAAATATTATTTCCACCATATAGCCTGTGAATAAATAAAATGCATACTTTTTAACTAAAGAACACGAAGAGAGTGTAGGTTGCTTCTGGTGTTTGGATTTGTACTTCAATATAATGAAGTCCAAGTTTAAGAATTGCCTGTTTTCCTGCCTTGCTAAATGTTGGGCTCATGATCAATAAGTTGCATTCGCCCCAAACTGATTTTGTAAAATCAAAACACGGACGGTGAACCTGGGTCTGTTAGCACGAATCTCGCTCGCTGTGAAACAGGAGCAGCTGGCAGAGGATTCCGCTTTGTCTTAATTGAGAATTTACTTATTAAAAATAATAGGGCTGCTGTGAGTGCAAGCAGTATATTTCAATCCAGTAACATGATAACAACACCATTCCTCACAGCCAAAAAAAAGTGGGGTTGAAAAAAAAAGCTGGAGGGGGTTAGGGTTTGGGGGTAGTTCTGTATAGCTTGTGGGGGATAAAATAAAGGTGTGGATCTCTTCCTCTTTCATATGGTCAGTGTCTTATGAGGGTTTCAAACTTGCCGAGCAGGCTTAGGCAAAGTAGGACAAATGCTTCGCTTGGTTTGGCTTTTGTAATTTTTGCAACTGCAATCTTTGTCTCAGGAGAGATGAGGCACCTCCGTGAGAGACAAAGAGACAAAAACGTTTGATTTTAATGTATATGTTGCTATATGTTGTATATATTGTACACAGAAACGCTACAGTCATTTTGGCAATACAAATGTAAAAATATGTGCTATTGCAGTAATATGAAATTGTCCCGAGACATCATGTACACTGTTAGACATTTCTGTAATTTCTAGTTATTTACTGTATATCTCCCGATATAATACTGCAAATTCGCTTTACAGTAAATAACTAATACCCTTTGCATCATGGGAATTTTCTGTGACGTCAAACCCCACACACAGTGACTTACTGTATTTTTTTTTGAATTGCTATATACTACTGTATTTTCCGTAATGGATTCTTTGGTGCCATTGTATTGAGGCTGCAGTGGCTCAGTGGTTCATGTAGGTTGTCTACAAACCGGAAGGTTGGTGGTTCGATCCCCGGCTCCACCTGACCAAGTGTTGAGGTGTCCTTGAGCAAGACACCTAACCCCAGCTGCTCCCGACGAGCTGGATGGCACCTTGCATGGCTGACATGTATGAATGACTGTGTGAATGGGTGAATGTGAGGCAAATTGTAAAGCGCTTTGGATGGCCATGTGATCTGTTGAAAGCGCTATATAAATGCAGTCCATTTACCATTATTTTCCTAATTTCTCAAATTTGGATTGACAAGATTTGACTTACACCATGTCCACAATTCCGCAACAGATATGGACTGACTACAATGGATATTACATGGCTTGTAATGATTGATAAATCTATCTGCTTTTCGTGCCAGGAACAGCATGAGCACTTGGAGTACGACTGTACATCAGAAATACACCGGGGCATCACTTTACTGTTCCATATGGTATACAGTTCTATATTGTCTTTTGTTGAGTCGCGGTGAGCCATTCACATCCGAGGAAGACACAGAACCAGCACGGCAGTGCCGTGGGTTTTGACTGGGGATGAACCGTAGCATTCTGGAGAACATCTGTGCTGTGTGTCTATGCACCTTACGAGAGAATAAGTCCAGTATGTAAGGTAAAAAAAATATTTACACTTGTCTGAGTGTTTGTGTCAACATTTTTGCACACCAGTTTAACCTAGTAAAATTTACCCGGGTTCTGTATTGTCTTTTGTTGAGTCACGCTTTGGTGCACCACTCGCGTCCGAGAAAGGCACAAAAACCAGCGGGGCAGTGCCACAGGTTTTGCCCGGGGATGAATCCACGAGAGTGGAAGAGTTCTGGAGAACATCTGCAGTTTGTATCGATGCACCTTACAAGAGAATAAGACCAAGGTAAAAAATATATGTTTGTCTGTGTTTGTGACAACATTTATGCGAATACGCATTTTGTGGTTTATTCTCCTGATAAAACCGAAAATAACTTAACCTGTGAACCTGACCCCCCATTATGGGACTCACAGATGAAAGTGCTCTACCTAACTTATAATTGTAATAGTTTCCTACTTCAGTGTGTTACAAACATAGTTTTGGTGTCTTTGAAAAGAAGACCCTTTGGGCTTTACTTTTTAATCAACCAGATTTGATAATGCTCAAAAATATTAAAAGTTATAGAGACTGAAGTGCCTTGATTTTTTTTTTTTTTTACCACACTTAAATATTTTTTTACTTGATATCAAAATGCATGAAATCAGTCCTGGAGCAATCTAGAAAAGTAATGGGTTGAAAGTCACATGTTTCATGAGTTTCTATTTCAAATCTGAATAATATATCTTAAAAATTTGCCACCTGCAAATATTTTTATGAGACTGTCTACACCCCCCACCCCCGCCCCAAATATAAAAAATATTTACCAGCTGTATTAAAGGCTTCTACAAATTATTTAGTCATTAAACATACCACTGCATAGTTTTTTTTATTATCAATTATAAAACACTAGACATAAACTTGATGTCTAAGTGATTTATTTGAGCACTAGAAATACAATAAGAATAATTTGAGTAAGAAAAATAAAAATAAAAATAAAGATATTTAAATTTCTATTTCAATTACAGAAAAACCTGAGATATAAGTGCTGATGGCCACTTATACAGATGGTAATAACACAAATGTGCCATAAAGTAATTAATCCACTCTCTCTTTTCATATAGACGTGTTCACTTTGATAGCAGTGATCATACAGTAATAGCGAGCTGATTTTGGCTGATATGCACTCAAACAGATGGTAATCATGTAGATACATTCACATTCAACATAAAACACACTCTCACATATATAAAAACTGTTGAAAAAAAAAAAAAAAAAAAAAAGACGCTCGCTATAAGTTCCGCCTCCATCAGCTGACAGGTGCGTCAGAGCGTGTCACCAGCCGTCACAAGAGAGCGCCAGAATTCAAATAAACTATCTTTCGCCTGTCTTTCACTTTTTTTGTGTGTATCCTCTCATTCTGTTTCTTATCGTGAGTTACTCCATAACGGACACAAACAGTTATGTCGCTTAAGAACTGAAACGTAAACAAAGGAACATTATTGCTTTGTTGGACCAAACGTGCTCCATGAGATGTTGTTCAGTGCACCTTTACCTTTCTAACTAAACCGGGATTTACAGCTGTGGATGTGCTTATGACTCGTTATTACCACGGATCTGGTATGTACAGAGTTTCTAATGTTCATGTTTTTATGTGTACTGCTGACACAAATGAAGCAATTACAGTCTTTATAAGCATTCCATTGAAAAACAGCAATCTGTCGTCGATGCTTGAGGCTTAGATCTTTATAATGATATATAGTTTGTCAAGATTAAATTTGTCCCGTTTCATTTAAAGGGGGGGTGAAATGCTCGTTTTCACTCAATATTCTGTTAATCTTGAGTACATATAGAGTAGTACTGCATCCTTCATAACTCCAAAAAGTATTTAGTTTTATTATATTCATAAGAGAAAGATAGTCTGTACCGATTTTTCCCGGAAAAACACGAGCGGCTGGAGGCGTGACAGGTGGGTGGAGCTAAAGAATCACGAGCGCGAGTAGGCTTTTGCGTTGAGAGCATGTGGAAGCTGTGACATTACCGTGAGGAAAAAACCATCATCCAAAACAAACCATGGCTAACAGTCAGATTCAGCCGTTTATTTATGATCCAGAATCAGATCCCGTGGCTGAAACTGAAAACTGAAAAAAAACTTTCGGAAACTTGTGACAAACCCGAAGGAGTATTTTGGGAACAAAAATACTCCTTCAAACGTACAACTTAATTTTTGAAACTTTGTCCATGTTTATCATGGGAATCCAACTCTTTAACAGTGTAAAAAACTCAGTATGCATGAAATAGCATTTCACCCCCCCTTTAATCTATTCATAAACACTGACACGTGTGAGTTGAGGGGCGTTGAGGAGGCCCAAGTCGGGGTGCAGGCTAACAGGTTAAATTACAGTTTTGATCTTACAGATAAGAGCAATACATCAATCGAGTCTGTAAAGAGTCTACTTTTATTTGCATACACATAATATCAACAAAACTTTGTGCATTTATAAAATAAAGAAAAAAAACAGTGTCTGTCTGCCACCTTGGTTCTGCGTGATCATTTAGAAACGCGTCATTAAAATGAGATTTAACTCAGCAAATACTCAACACAGAGACATGAGATAGATCTAAAGAAAGCTTGACATGTTTACTCTTAAACTGAGCAAGTCTTATCGAAAACAAAATATTCTGTGATAAAGTAATCCATATGAAAACAATGCGATGTCCAGTCTTTCACGTCTCCCTTCATTAGATCTAATGTGACTGAGCATGCTATTGATATTACAATCTTCTACGTGAAGCTCACAGTGGGTAAAAGGCAACTACACAGCAAACAATGAAATGAGACTGTACTTAACGTTTTTTAAATGTTACTGTTAGCTTCGCGCTGGAAGAAATAAGACATAAATCACCTGAATAAGACTGCTGAGAATAAGATTTAGATTACCTCAGAAGGAAGAATGAAGCGGCTTGACCTAGCAGAGATCATAAACATAAGTCTTTTTTATTAATAATCTCTTTGTAATAGTTTTCATATAACTTGTACACATTTTACTAGTAAGACTATTTCCAAAATATAATTTCTGCCTAAATGTATAATCAAGTGAAACATTTGCAGTATAATACAGTAATATTGTGAAATATTAGTACTATTAGACCCTTCCTATCAGAGCAAAATTTCCCAACTTCTTGTCCAAGCTCTTGTTCTCTCCAGACTGGACTATTGTAATGCTCTCCTGGTGGGCCTTCCTGCATGTACTATCAAGCCTCTGCAAATGATCCAGAATGCAGCAGCGAGGGTTGTCTTCAATGAGCCAAAAAAAGCTCACGTTACTCCTCTCCTCATCAAGTTACACTGGCTACCAGTAGCCAATCGCATGGGGTGGTGATGGCGCAGTGGATAAAACGAATGTCATTGGTCAGAGGGTTCGAATCCACTGGTTGACACCAATGTGTCCCTGAGCAAGACACTTAACCTCTAGTTGCTCCAGAGGCGTGCGACCTCTGACATATATAGCAATTGTAAGTTGCTTTGGATAAAAGCGTCAGCTAAATGAATAAATGTAATGTAATGTAAATTCAAGGTACTGATGCTAGCCTACAAGACGACCACTGGCAGTCTTACTCCAAATGTAACAATATACACTATAACAATCAAAAGCTGGGAGCCTATATAGAACACTTTTAAAACTTTAAAGTGAGGCCAGGTGTGAGAATGTTACAAACGATGATTTTCTTTCAATTAATCAAAAAAAGTATAATAAATGTGTTTTTTTCAGAATATTAGAATGATCTCTGAAGGAGTGTGTGATTGGAGTAATGATGCTAAAAATTCAGCTTTGAAAGTCAGCTTTGATTGTTCTTAATAAACTGTTTAAATGCACTCGCAAGTGAATCTCAAGTTATTTTGTGGGATAATTAAATATATTCTAAATAAACTACATAAAAATATATAAATTAATTTTGTCCTCACATTCTTTACTGTAACTTAGTCACACACTTGGCTGAAAGGCTCATTATGCAGATCTTTATGCAGGCCTTTGTCTTCTCAGGTGTGAACCACACAAATATTCATGGTAAATCACACCTACTAATATATGCCCTTTCTAAAACCAAAAGTGTCTTAAAAAATTTAAATCAACGCATTGTATTCTGTGAGGGAGTAAAAAATGTGATTTTCATATAATTTTGAAGCAAAAATTCTAGGCTACAAGGTCCATGTTTGACAGTCTCGTGAACAAATGTTATCTAGGTGTTTTACAACCTTATTTCAGTGACTTCTAAATTTTTGTTTTTCCCCAACCAAGCATTAACATTGTTGTAACGATAAAAGCTCCATATTCATCCGGAAGGAGGAGGCGGGAACCGGCGCACAATCAAAATACTTTAATATTCAAAAATAAAAACAAAACCCCAAAAATAAAAAGCAAACACATAAAATAATGTCCCAGGCCTGGTCCTCTCTCGTCCTTCACGGTCGTCGCTCCAGTTTTATATCCTTCCATCTCTCCATCACTCGTGGACGACTGGTGCGTGCAAATAAAAACCAAAACATAAAATAATGTCCCAGGCCCAGTCCTCTCTCGTCCTCCATATCGTGGGCGGCCGGCAGCGAGCTCGCCCGTCCCCGGCAACTCGCTCCATCCCACCGCCTCGAGCCTCCATGTCGGCACATACTTCGCCTGCTCGAGGGCACCGCGGATTCACCACAGTGGCGAGGGATCTTCAGCAGCGCGTCCCTCCTTCTCCCGCGCTTCGGCACCACTGTAACGCATTAAACTCCATATTCATCCGGAAGAAGGAGGCGGGAACCGGCGCACAATCAAAATACTTTAATATTCAAAAATAAATACAAAACCCCAAAAATAAAAAGCAAACACATAAAATAATGTCCCAGGCCTGGTCCTCTCTCGTCCTTCACGGTCGTCACTCCAGTTTTATATCCTTCCATCTCCTACGTGGGACTCGATACTGGTGGTGGGGCACAGGTGCAGCTCATCTTCAATCACTACACCTGGCCTCACTCCTCGTTCCCACGCCTCTCGGCCCCGCCCCAATCTCCACAATTGTTTTCTCAAAAACACAATCATGGACATGATTTAAATATTTACATGTTATAGTCGCCCAATTTGTACTGATTACAGTTTTATCAGACTTTAGGCATGTTTATGTTTATAAGCAACTGCAAAAAGCACAAAAGTCAGGGAATGTCAAAACTTCTCCAGGCCCCGAAAACCCTTAGACCCCAGAGGGTTAACCTAGTAACATGTAGGCTACCCGTCAACATAGTGGTAACAAACATTACAATGGTAAACTGCGTGGTCACTTCAAACTATTTTTGTCAGCTTATAACTTAAATAACAGCTTAAATAACTTTTAACGAGCAACGTTTATCTTATATTAACATTAAGTTAACTCGTGAAATTTTGCTAAAGCGTTAAATGTTGGCCAGTAGAAAGACACGAGCATGCCAGCCACCCTGAGACTGATAGTCCACGGTAAGAGAACATTAATGGTTTTGAAAGGTGTGTGTTCTATATGGAGTTTGCCTTTTAAAAGTGTGCCATTTCACTTGTTTTTCAGAGAAGAAGTTTCTGATACTAACAAAGTAGATGGTTAGCAAAGGTGGTGGCCACAATGATTTAAATAAATAATTTCATATTTTATAACAGTGTTGCCAGTATGTTGCTGTAAAAAAAAAAAAAAAAAACTAATTATTTTTAGTTTCATTACAGGGAAATTCGTTATTGATGTGACATTTGCAGTCAAAACCTGGGGATGGATTCACGAAAATCTTCAAGAAATTAGTTAAGAAATTTCTTAAGATAAATTCCACCAAGTTCATAAGAATGATCTTCTGGGTTTAATTCTTGAAAAACTTTCTTATCTGAATGAATACATGATGCACAGATAAACTCATACTTTTTTTTTTCTTGCAGATTACCCTAATAATTGTAAGCAAGCACACTATTTTTGGCGCGACTTTGACTGGCGCTCAGCTAAACATGTTTAATGCTGTGTGTTTTTGAACAGTTCCTTTTAGAATAGTCTCAAGCTGCAGTTTCATTCATTTTTGTGCTTTTTTGCATTCTCATCTGAGTGAATGCTTCTGCTATGCGTCCGCACTTCTACAGCAAATGCCTCCTGCCTCCTGCCGTATTTATAAGCTAAAATTAAAAGCGTTCAATTAAAGCTCCCTATCTGACTCGTTTTAGAGTTGTTACTGAGTTTTGAAGTCAACAAAAGGCTAATCATGAACGATCATTGTTTATATTATCAGTCATCGCTGTCACTTCAGAAAACCTGTGCACATCCCTATTAATAGTCCTACTATGTATTGTATGTAGCTGTTGTTTTAATGCTTAAAAATGTAACAATTAATTAGAAATAGCCCAATAAATTAAATAATTCTTACGGTTTGGGATTTAAGACGAGTCTTGGGCTGTCCTAAATTTAAGAAGTTATTTACAATGATTTCTAAGAAGATTCTTTACAAGAATTTGAATTCTTCTTAAGTTTTGTCTTAAGAACAACCTTAAGAAAAAAAGATAAGAACATTCTTAAGATGAATTTTTGGGAATACAAAACATTCTGAATTTTTTTCTAAAGTTAAAAAATAAGAAGAAAATGGCAGTTAAGAAGAAATTTTCTTCTTAAGAATGCTTTGTGAATCCAGCCCCTATTCGGTTGTTAAGTCTGACGTCACATAGCAGCGCTTCCGTGTCCAAACGCTCTATCAGTTACCACGAGAAAACAACAAAAAGTGCTAATATAAACTCACAATGTGATAGTGAATACTAGCGAAAAGTTATAATCTTAACCTTTAACTCCATACTGAAGTCTCAGATAGCCAGACAATGAAAATATAAATATAAAAAAAATATATAAAAAATTATTTGTGTTTGGGACGCTGTGAGCACGGAGACTGTAGTGTATACCGTAAGTTTGAAAGCGTTTAGCTTAAATAATTAATATGAATAAACAGTGCTCATAAACGGCTGCTGAGGTAGTATTCTCAAGTGAAGCGAGTTGAAGCTTGGACCCGGAAGCAGCGCTTCTTACGTCATCACTTAACAACCGAATACTCTAAAAAAAAAAAAAATTCAGTGGATCTGTTGCCACTACTGAATTTAATGTATTAGTATAAGTTAAATTCAAATGTATTGATTTAATTAAAGTTTTAAGTGCTAAACAAGTTTAAAGAGTTGTCCTGACATCTTAATGTTGATAATTACATCAACGTAATACTGTGTGTAACTTCAACTTAAATATCTGTGTTAGTTCGTTTAAAACATTATTTAAATTGTACTAACTCTGTTACTTTTTTCAAGTTCACGTTTCAGGTTCCCAGCATGCTTTGCATGTGACTGAATAATGAGCGGTAATGTAGAAATTAACTCATATTTTATGCATTTCTATTCAAAATCAGAACAGGAGAAGAATTTTTGTATTTAAAAGGGTTTCCTTTATGTTGGTGGTTTTTATGAGATTACCATTGTGCTGATGTTGACTACTATATAGTGCAATATAGTTTATTACCGTATTTTTCAGACTACAAGTCGCACCTGAGTATAAGTCGCATCAGTCCAAAAATATGTCATGACGAGGAAAAAAACATATATAAATCGCACTGGACTATAAGTCACATTTATTTAGAACCAAGAGAAAACATTACCCTCTACAGCCGTGAGAGGGCGCTCTATGCTGCTCAGTGTAGGCTACAGGAGCACTGAGAAGAATACAGCCCTCTCGTGGCTGTAGACAGTAATGTTTTCTCTTGGTTCATGTCAAATTAATTTTGATAAATAAGTCGCACCTGACTGTAAGTCGCAGGACCAACCAAACTATGAAACAAAGTGTGACTTGTTTTATGAATCAGCCCCCAGGAGTTCCTCAGTCTCGTTTGAAATGTTTAATGCTGTGAATGGTAATTAAACAGATGGAAGGACACATTCATGTCTCTATGGTGAATTTATGCCTCCTTGCTGCAGCTTGTTTAATTGTATTAATGGAATGAAGCTCCAGACTGACTTCAATGAAAAAGGAAAGTAGATATTATGATCTGTGATTTATTGTTTTATTTAGTTAATTTCTATAACAAATATCCCAGTGGAGAAATTAGCTAATGCGATGTTGTAACACAAAACACATGAAATACCTTTCAGTAGATGATGGTGTTTCCTCACTGAAGTTCAGTGGTTCACCTTTTGAGCAGTCACTCTTCACAGACACATGTGAGCCTGATCTTACACTGATGACACGAGGGAGAGAGGGAGGGAGAGAGTCTCATTTGAAAAAGGCTTAATTTTGTAAATGGTCATTTCTGTAGATAGATTAGGGCTGTCACTTTTGTGAAAAAATAATTAGATTTTTAAGACATAAGTGTCAATCAATTGTAAAATTGATTTTCCATGTCTAAAAAAAAAAAAGAAAAAAAAAAAGACGTTTCCTTTTTCAACCCTAAATAATGGACGAACATAAAGAGAGCACTGGAAACGCACAAATCAGCATTATTTCTTATTTATTGGCATGAAATTTCATGCAGAATAACGATCAGCAACAGGAGTGCCACATTCTCTAATAATATGCAGAGGGGACGGCTGCCATAACACAAGAAAAACATCACTGCAGGCTTCAACCTGGCTGCATTTATGATTTAGGCAATTAAAAAATCTCCAATATTTTAAATAATGATTCAATCCATTTCAAACAACTGTTCAAAAAAAATTAAACTTTAAATTACTTGAAGAATAGGACTTGTGTGTAGGGCTGCGCCGATCGTTAATGCGCATCTCGTCAGTGAAGTCGGTTCTCTAATCAGCGGTAAATTCCATCAGGTGCGTGATTTCACATAGAGCAGCTGTTACTACAGAGAGCTGGTGTTACCTGAGTAGCTGCGCAAATAAACGCTGGTAATGAACGTGGATTTACGCAGCTAGTTAACAACGGCTCGGTTTAGTAACAGCTGCTCAAGTCGATCAGCATTTTCGGGGTCCAGAGCAGAGCGTTTTTTATATGTCCAGCTGTTGAGAAAACGCACTCCCAGTGACACTCATGTACTTCATTGCCAGCTGCGCAAGGTGGGAGTATTACTGCCAATCTTCCACCACAAAAGCGGGTCGCTGTCAGCTGGCAATGGTGGCTCCTTTTCATAACTCAGCACCTCCTGCGGTCGCTTTCGACGTCACTGGGTCCTATAGGCGCGTAAAATTGCTGGTATTTTCTGTCTAGCTTTTGCAACGTCTATCTGCATTTCGGAATTGTTTAATTCTTTTAAAATTAATAGTGTACATATTTGGTTAAAATCGATTCCCTAATTTCATTTTCGAAACTTTTTTTGGTTGGTCCGATCGATTGTGCAATCGATTTTCGAACGAAAAATGACAGCCCTAAGATAGATGAACACATTCATGTTTGATTCTTATATTCATTATTGAATTTATGCTCTCTAATGTCTGTCTGTGTAACTGTATTACTGGAAAGAAGCTCGAGACACAGTTCAGTGAAGAAAGAAGCAGAAACTCTGTGATTTATTGTATTATTTACTTATTTTCTATCACAGATACCCCAGTGGAGCTAATGCCATGTTGTAAAAAAAAAAAACAATTGCAATACCTGTCAGTAGCTGATGGTGTTTCTTCACTGAAGTGTAGTGGTTCACCTTTTGAGCAGTCACTCTTCACAGACACAGAGCTGGACACATGTGATCCTGATCTTACACTGATGACACAAAGAAATGGAGGAGAGCTTTTTTGAATACAAATACAAAAATGTACACTAAAAAGAAATTAAAATATATACTTCAATGCAAAAAAGAGAAAAGTATAAGTCCCCTTCCATCACAGTAGAGTCCAAGCTCTCTTCTGTCACATCAGTATCATCCTCATGTAACACACAAGCTTCATTTCTACCATTGTGCCACATTCACATTCATTCTCCTCAGTCGTCTCACTTCTCTCACCTTCCTCATTTATATCTTCTCTAGCAATAGTGACACAGACCCCAGCTTCAACACTCACACATCCTTTCATTATTTTACAGCTTCAGCATCAAACTTTCTCAACAAATATACACTTCTTATTCAGACAGAAATGGAATTCAAACAGTATCTATCCGGAGCCGAAAAAACATTGTTCTGACTGTTATACATAAGATTTTTGCTGTAGTTTTAGTACCTGTTTAATGAATGCAATGATGCCCATGATCACAGACAGACTTGTTATACGAGGAAAGATTAAGACACATTCAGCAAATTATGTTAAATAATTACAGACCTGGCTCCAGAATCAAGTCACTGAGGAGGATGGTACGCCAGGGTGTATCTAATTTATTATTTAAAAACCTTTTATTCAAAGATTTGATACAACTTTTATATAAGGCTTTTCCAGAGGCCCGCTCTGAACCCATTAATGACACATTTTCAGAATACAAAAAAACACCTTTGCATTCTTCTAAATTAGGTGATCGCAGCAAAATAGGAAACGGATCCCTGCGGTCCGGAATAATCAGTCCTTCAGAGTAGTCATCCAGCAGTTTACATTCTTCTGTTGTAAGAGCAGATCTCCACTTTTCAAGGAGTTTAGTCACCACACGTGTGGATCGAATGCCCAGATGTTCACCTACCAAATCAACATTCTTAAAGTTTGTTCCTGCGAGCTGTACTAGATGTCCAAGGGTTATCACACCAGAACGGAGTAAAATTCCTTCAAGTGCTGGGAAAGGTCCTTTACTTGATATGTCCAAACGAGAACCATGAATCAAAGGTTCTTGTAACAACCAGTGCAAGGAATCTGTATTACTCAGTCTTTGCACTATAAACAATGACCAAACTTTTAAAAAAAATTACGAAAAAAAATGGGTAACTTGGACAAGTTCATCCTTTTATGATTAAACCAGAACAAAGCTTTGTCCAGGCCTAATCCTTCAAACTTCTGAAGAACTGCAAAAGCTATGGATTTCCAGCTTGAGTCCACTGGTCCAGTTAAAAGTCTCTGTGCAAACTGGAGTCTGAAAGCTGCTGTTCTGCTCTGTAAATGTATGAGTCCATGCCCTCCTTCTTCTTTTGGCAAATACAAAACAGCTTTTGAAACCCAGTGCAGCTTATCCCAAAAAAAATCAATTAAAATTGACTGAATTTTTAACAAAAGATCTGGGGGAGAGAGAAGATGCCACCAAGTTATTAATAAATCAATGTGCGTCCTCCTTCAAAGTTTTTTTGTACCATAATTTCACTTCCTAAAAACACTCCAAGGTATTTAAACCCTTCCTTAGTCCAGGTTAAACCATCTGGGAGGTTTGGTTCTCCACTTAACCATCTCTCAACCAGTATCGCTTCACTTTTTAACCAATTTACCTTCGCAGAAGAACACTTTTTAAAATCTTTTAATATTTTGATCAACAAATCCACATCTTTCTGACAATTAATTAAAATAACAACATCATCAGCATATGCTGATAATTTAAGTACATTTAATTTGAAATATACACTCCATGCAAATCTGTCCTTAACTTATTTAAAAGAGGCTCTATTGACAAAGCATAGAGCATACCAGACAAGGCACACCCTTGTCTAACACCTCTAAAAACTTTAAAAGGAGCACATAAGTCACCATTAACTTTCAATATACTTTCAAGTTCACAGTACAAAACCTTCATCATAGAAACAAATTCAGGTTTAAAACCAAAAGCTGCTAAAACATTCCATAAATAATTTTGCTCAACTCGGTCGAAAGCCTTTTCTTGATCTATTGACACTAGTCCAAAATCTAAATTGAGACTCCTACCTAAATCCAAAACATCTCTAATAAAAGAAATGTTATCAGAAATTTGTCTACCAGGCACACAATATGTCTGGTCAGGATGGATAACTTGTTCCAAAACTTCACCCAATCTATTAGCCAAAACTTTTGAGAGCAATTTATAATCACTGCACAGCAAACTCACGGGTCTCCGGTTTTTAATATCATTTAAATCTCCCTTCTTTGGTAACAGAGTGAGAACCGCTCTACGGCAACTTATGGGTAGCCGCCCACTGGCTAAGCTTTCCCCAAGCACCTCCAACAAATCTGGACCCACCTCCGACCAGAAGGACTTGTAGAAGTCGACTGGTAGTCCATCTACTCCAGGCGCTTTGCCACACTCCATACTTTGGAGAGCTCTTTCCAACTCCTCCAAACTTAAAGCTTTACTGAGCCCAGCATTAGCTTCTTCGGATAGCTGAGGTAAATTATTAAGAAAGACATTACCATCAGTTTGTTCATGTGTGAGTTCACTTTTGTACAGTTCTTTATAAAAACAAATTGCTCTTCTTCGAATGTCAGAAGGGTCTGACAACATGACTCCAGTTTCAGAGCGTAAGGCATGAATAAACCTTCTTTTTTATTTTTTTTCTCCAAATTAAAGAAAAATTTTGAGGGTGCATCCATCAATTCTACGTTTTGAAAACGTGATCTGACCAGAGCGCCTTGTGTTACTGTGTCTAGAAGTTCAGCTGAAGAATTTTTCTTTTTATTAAAAATGTCAAACTGACTCAAATTTCCTGTATCAGCGACCCCCTGAAGTTCTATTAATTCATTCTCTAATATTGTCATTGAACTGGTTATGTCTCTCGTGAAATTGCAAGTATATTGTTGGCACAACTGCTTAATCTGAACTTTTGCAATGTCCCACCACTGCTGTGAGGACTTGAAAGAAGATTTTGTAGTTCTAAAAGAAATCCAGAATTCTTTAAAAATATCTTTAAAATGGTTGTCACATAATAAATTATTATTAAAGTGCCAGTAAGCACTTTTTGGCTTAATGGAGCTCAAAGACACAACACACTGTATCAAGCTATGATCAGAAAAGCTTACTGGAACAATTGAACAGCTTCTGAAAAAATTAAGCTGGTGTTTGAAACCATAAAACCTATCCAACCTTGCTAAAGAAATTAAATTATCGTAAGCATGAGTCCATGTGTATTGCCTCTGATTACCATGAAAATTTCTCCAAACATCAACAATCTCATGTGATTTCAATAACTGGATGAGCCGCTTTCGTGAAAGCATATGCGGTTCAACATGATTTCTATCTAAAATGTGCTCAGTGCAATTAAAATCCCCTCCTAGAAATAATAAATCCTCAGAATTGTAATGACATAAAACATCACTCAGTGTCTCTAAAAAATAATTATTTCCAATGCATTATTTGGGACATACACACAAATAAAAACAAAAGAACGATTTTCAAAGGAAGCTATAACTTTTAAAGTCTACCTTTTATAATTTCATCTACCTGATAAGAACAGGGAATAAAATTCTTCAACTCCACCACTGGTTGTGGTCAAATGACTTAATACAGATAAACCATCAAATTCTCTTGCCCAATCAGAAGAATTTAATACATGAGCAAACAAAACATCAATTTTCTTTTGTTTTATTATCTCAAATAATTGAAATCTTTTTCTTATATCTCTTGCCCCATTTATATTTAGAGAAGAAACACAAAATTCTCCCATAAATATATAGAGAAAGAACCATAGCAGGAACGACCAAAAAACAACACACAGAGAAAGATGATATTTACACATTTTCATTACTAACAATGAGTCCAGGTTGCGAATTAAGTTTTGCAAGAATTTTTTTCAGACAATACACTTCCTGATTAGTAAAACCTCCATCACTCTTAAAAGTCTTTGCTTTCTCAATAAACTGAATTACATCTGGGAAATATTCATCAACCCGAACTTTTTTTCCCATTTTTTGTCACTTTGAGAAAAGACTTTATATCTTCTACCTTGTACGATCGGCTGGAAAATCCACTCTGAGGCAAACTGCATGAAACACTACATTCAGAAAAATCGCTTTCACTCTCTGTATCAGTCACAATCATCCATTTTTTTTTTACTTGTTTGCCAACATCATGACATTGTTTTAGTCTTCTCTTTTGAGGCGTTTTAAATGTACAATCTTCTGAATCAATCACAGAACAGCGATCCTCCTCTATACTGGCTAAAAGTTGCTCAACTGCAGCGGCTGAGCCGTCGCTGTTTTGTGACTCATTCGCCTGACCCGCTGGAAGATCCCTCGCCACGGGCGCGGATACTTCATCTTCCTCCGCATCAGCGGCACCTGCACTCTCCCCTGCAGTAGTCTTATCTATCAGTCCAACTTCTGGTACTTTTTCAACGTCTGCTACTGGTTTCTGAGCCATACTTGTTCCAGGCACCTCAGCATCAGTAGTCAAAACAGCGGAACCATTCTGCATTTCCTCATCACGCACAACGCTATTTTGCTCAACACTATCGATTGGTGGAGTCTTAGTCAATCTGACTGGAAACGCACGGATGAGATGATCTGTGCCACTGCAGCCGAAACATTTCATAGTATTTGTTGTGGTGAAAATTACATAGTTAAACTCATCATGACGAAAATTTAGAGACAAATCTAATTCGTCCAAACTGTCTTGGAGGACCATATAGACATAACGCCTAAATGACACAATATGCTTCAAAAGTGGTGACTTGCACACAATTGGAATCATTTTTAGAGGAGAAACCAATTTACCATAACGAGAAAGCATTCGGGTCAAAATTTCGTTTGAAATAAAAGGCGGCACATTAGAAAGAGTCACTTTTTTTGAAGGAGTAGAAAGAGGGAGCACTTGGGTAAAAATACCATTGAGCTCTACTCCAATTTCTACCAACTGATTCGCTAAATCAATTGTCTTCACAAACACAACAATAGCGCTGTTCATGCGAAATGATTTGCAAATCATTTGACATGACAATAGTGAGAGAAAACACTGCTTGTTGAAAAGTGTTGTTTTTTCTGTGAAAGCAGACTCAGTCTTACCTCTGTTTGTGTGAGAGACTCATCTTTCCTCTCTTCTCTGACAGACTGCAGATGAACAGCTCAACACTGAGATCTTTGTGTCTCTGAAGACGATCAGATGCTCATCATGACCTGGACTTGACAATCAGATCAAGATCATGAGAGTTCAGAGGAACAAATGAAGAAAATAACTAGTGCTGAATCTTTGTGTAACACTATAAAAACTTCACAATCACGGGAAGGAGGAGGCAGGAACCGGCGTGCATTCAAAATGAAGTTTTAATAATAAAATAAACACAAAACAGTGCGACATCCCCTCACGGACGACTGCCGCGCACAAACAAAAACCAAAAAACTAATTAAAATCCAGGCCTGGTCCTCTCTTGTCCTTCATTGTCGTTGCTCCTCTTTTGTATCCTTCCGATCTCCTCCGTGGGACGCGAGACCGGTGAGTGGTGCAGGTGTCGCTCATTTCCCAATCACTCCACCGGCCTCGCTCATTCCCACTGCTCTTGGCCCCGCACACTCGTCACATGCCCCTCGCAAGCTTTAGTGTCAATTCTTGCCCATGTGTGACAGACCGGTTTTAGGTTGTGTTCTGGTTTGTTGTATGTGCGTATACCAGGTGACCAGATGTGCCACTTTCCAGGGACAATATTGTCACCTTACTTTATCAGTCAGTGGGTACTCACTTTGAGTACTGGACCCACATAATATTTCAGGACAAGTGGTGGGTCGTTATCGGTGTTAACATGCTGCGTTAACGTGATACTCTTACCGGGTGACAAAAAAAAATATCGGCGTGGTCTATACTAGACGTCCTATGATGACTTTCACCTTGATATTTAGCGCGGATGTATACCTAGCTGAATCTGTACGGGGCGAGAACGAGTCTTTAAACCTGTGTGTTTCCCTCTTGTGAAATTACCACATCAAACGTGACGTGCTAACATGGATGCAGCTGAAGCCGCCGGGTTTGCTTCAGGGATTTTTTTTTTTTTTTTAAGAAGCTTCCCAATGGAAACCTCGACAAGACGCACGGCTGTTTCACACATGATCTGTCTGCAGTGCGTATGCAGTCCGTGTGCGTTTCGATTGTGGTGCATACAGAAATGTTCAGCAGAATATACATAGCCTACTACTAATACTACTACTACCACTACTAAAAATAATCAAACATTGTTTTTTTAAGGTTTAAATCACAACATTTCTTCCATGTTTTATTTTTAGTAGTAAACCCCCTTTGTTTCCCAAAAAATTAAGTTTGCTTAATTTTCCATAATTAAAAGATAAATTAAATGAATGTTTTATGCCTTCATTTGATAACCAGAAAAATGCCAATACACAACAGAATTTCTGAGGGGGAAAAACATTTCATAAGGCTATTTTAAGAAAACATTGAATAAATGTAAGTTGTTTTATGCATTTAATTGTTTAGAAATGCTAAAACACAGAATTAGATAACAATAAAACATATAGTGTATAAAAAATAAAACATTTCATAGGTCCATAAATGTTTTTTTTTCTTCTTTTTTAAATGGATGTGAAAATGTATAAGTTTTATGATTTTATTGAATTAGACATGCTTTTTGATTAATACAACTTAAATTTAGCCATGAAAAATGAGTGGAGAAAAATTTAAAAGAAAAAGAAAATGGAATCCAGAAAAAAACAGAAATTGGAAAAAATTAAATGGAATTTGGGAAAAAAATCTAATGAATTTCATAGGGCCCTACATAACCCAAAAAAACATGTCTACACCGGACATGAGTGGTGCGATCCAACAAAAGACAATAGAACCCAGTGATGTGGTCTACACTAGATGCGGTGTGATGTGACACTAGTGATGGGCGATATGGCTGAAAACTGTATCACGATATAAGTGTTTCATATCGGTCAATATCAATAATTATTTATATTTTTATGACCTATTTAAAATAAGAACCAGGAGAAAAATTGTTTACATTTAAACATTTGTATTTTAAACTTAAAGGATTAGTTCATCTCAAAATGAAAATTTCCTTATAATTTACTCACCACAATGCCATCCAAGATATCCATGTCTGTCTTTCTTCAGTGCAAAATTATAATTTTTTTAGAGGAGACAATAGCAACCAACTGATTTAAAGTCCATTATATGAAGAAAAAAATCCTGAAAATGTTTTTCATCAGGGATGGCAGATTTATAAAAAGACATGCTACTTGTGACTAGATGTAATTAACTTCTGATACTTTGCGGATAAAAGTGTCTCTGGTTGACTTTGCCCTATCAGTGTGACTCCCATGAAAAAAAAAAAAAAAAAAAAAAAAAAAAAGGGAAGACCTCTGACAGTCTTACATTTACAAACTGTATCCAGTATGATAATGCTACGTTAGATTTTATGTTATGTAAGACTTTCACTGTTTACAATGGCAGGGCCTGCCATCTTGTCTTTTTGGCTTGTTTTATCTGATTGAACTTTAACCCCAATGGGGAAATCCAGATCAAGTCCCGAAAGTTAATATCAAAACAAAATCAAGTTCAAACGTGTTTTGAACAAATTTCTTTGTCATCTGAATATTAATTTTAAGTGTGTGTGTGTGGGGGGGGGGTCGATTTAAATAGTTTTTCTGTTTTTTGTTTTTTGTGGCCATATGTCCCAGCCCTACTACAAATATACTGCCATGTAATAATCTCTTCAGATCACTCACAACACACGTCTTTATTTACATCCACATTACTTAAGAAGTTTAAAACAAGATTAGTTTTGCTCGTGTTTATCGTCTCTCTATCCGGGAGAACATGTTGGATTTGACCTCAGAATACTTTCGGTTTCGCGACTTAAAATAGAAGAAGAGGAAATAATATAACACTTTTAGAATTATTCTTCAAAAGTTCAAATGTTTTAACACACGTCGATCGGCTTTAAACGGTTAATTTTTATTAATATCTTTCTGCTTCTCTGTGGTCTGTTATTCGCCGACAGACAGGTGTAAGTTATGAACTGAACAAATCCAGCTCTGAAACGCGTTCCTCATTCTCCTAAATAAGTGTAATAGTAAAAGTATTCAGACTTACTTGCAGTAGTTCAGACGATCTTGTGCCTCAGAAACAGAATCCAGAAGTCTTTCCAACACTTCCGGTTTGTGATCGCTGTTAAACACCTGTGCGATCTTCTCGATTGATGTTTGTCACCTGACACGACTTCATCTTGGAGAAAATCAAAGTCCAGGGGCACGTTCTCAAGGTAGCCCAGAGTGCAGCCGGGACGATGGGGCGGAGCGACACGTGTCGCCCCGCCCACCTCAGCGGTTATTGGTTTATGATTAAGATGAGCTTATTGGTGTACAGATGAGTGACGATTTTACAGCTTATTGGTATAGAGAATTATGACGCTGTTTAGCAGAATTGGAATGCGCAAGTAGACACTCAGATGAATAAACTTTTAATATAAATTAAAAAGTGAATATAAATGTTGTGTTTCTGCATTTATTGTTGCATTTCCACAGTGGTGTCAAAAGTATGGGCATGCATTACTCAAGTAGAAGTATAGATACTAGGGTTTAAAAAGACTTTTGTAGAAGTTGAAGTATCAACTCAAGCTTTTTACTCAAGTAAAAGTGTAAAAGTACTGGTTTAAAAAAAATACTTAAAGTATAAAAGTAAAAGTAATGAAGGGAAAAAAAATGCCATTAAGAACAAAAGCTTGGGCTGTGCCAGAGGGGGCTATTGTGCACTACCCCACCTCTTCAAATAAAAAAAAAAGGCCATAATGACTATAATGTTATATTAAAATGTTCATGTTTTTTTATATGCCCATTGAAAATGAACGCATTTTAGTACAATGCAAATACTAGAGATATGATGACTAGTTGCCTCTAATTATTGTATTGGTGCAAAAAGTCAAACTTCAGAAGCATGTCATCAATAAGCTTTAATGGAATGTAAATGTACATCCAAGCTTAGCTGCAGGAATCTGCGAGGGGAATGGACAAGAACATTGGTACAGGCTAAGAAATAACCCTTGTATGGTTGTCTATATACAATAAACATTATAGTGCTGTCAAAATGAATGATTAATCCAAGTGATTAATCAAAAACTAAAAATTAAAAATAACTCATAATCCTGATACCTTCTTGATTGATAGCTTCCTGTATATGCTACATACGTCTGCTATGTTCAGTGTTCGGGGTGTAATGAGTAACAAAGTTGGTAAAGCCTAGTTATCACAACATTGTCAAACGCGTCATCAATCGCAAACGATAATTTATAAAAACGTCTCGCTACCGAACTACCTATAGTAGCTTAATTTGTGGAGGATGAAGAGAAAGCACCTGTTTGGTAAATGAGCCAGTGAGAAATAACTTTTAAGTAGGGTCCAGTGCCTTTTCAATACTTTTAAAATGGTACCGGCGCCTAAACGGTGCCTGAACCGATACTTAAAAAAAAAAAGAACCTAAAAAAACTATGGATAACTTTAAAGAACATTACAAATATTTAAAATAAATCCATAGCTTTCACCTTGGATGCTCTCATTTCCCAAGTTTTGCTTCCCTTAATCTAAGGATAATAAATGTATTTCACAATCTGGGTCATTATTTAATACAAAAGCACACATAATGTTTCTACTGTATCTCTGTCACTCACTCTGATATTTAGTTAAGATGAGTGCTGTCTGTTACTGTCTTAAATCAGTTCTGTGAATTACTGTATGCTCATTCTTTATAAAGTAGCAACAATGTCGTTTTTAAAATACAGTACTATGTAAAAGTATTATGGAAAAGAAAAAAATAGTATTTTCACACCAAAAAAAGGTAATATATATGTGTGTGTGTATGTGTGTGTGTGTGTGTGTGTGTGTGTGTGTGTGTGTGTGTGTGTGTGTGTGTGTGTGTGTGTGTGTGTGTGTGTGTGTAAGAAATTGACACCAGTCTCTGAACGTCACCAATAATATTCTGAACATTCCCTTGGCCCCTACGAAAATTTACCATGGTTCTGCTACAGTAACTATAGTAAAACTATGGTGTTTTTATAATTACAGCACATGGTAATTAATATGCCAACAAATATTTTTACTACAATAAATCCATGGTTACTTTTTGCAAGGAAGGAACTATACAGGTTGTAAAGAACTTGCGCAAAAACACTTGTTACTTTCTGTTATTTGTTTTCTGAACTGCACTACTGAAAACCTCATTAATCCTCACAATCCTGTCACAACTAAATTAAGAATCCATTATGAGCAATGCATAGCAAATGATGTTATCATCAAATATGAGAAACCTTAAAGAATGATAGACTGATGTAAATGACTGAAACCTATTGTCATGCACGTGTTTTCCATAGCTTTTTTATTAAAACATTATACAGTGCAAAGTTTAACTTTAAATGACATCAATTAATAATCAAAACCAGTTGATCTCAGCCCATTCTCTATTTCCCTTCAATGAACTTAACACACAAATGTGTTTCATGCCGAAAAAAAAAAAAAAAAAAAAAAACAGTCCTTGGAACAAAATCCTGTGTAAACAAAAGCTCAGAAGATCACCACGCCGGTCTCTTCCCTGTACCCTGGTGGGTTAAACTTGAAAAGGGCTCTGCACTGCAAGCGTTCCCTGATGCTGTACATCCGTCTGAACTCGTTCCGGTCAGGAGACAGGATGACAATTCTTCCTGTTGAACACAACTTATAGTGTAAAGACAAAATACATGAAAGATAATAATAATAATACAAAAAAAAAGTTTCACAGCCATGTACTAAAAAATTCAATTGGAGAATGAGCATTAAACGGGGAAATCTTACTGTCTAGCCAGACAAACTGTGCTGCTTTCCGAAAAACTTCGGAGCACAACCCTAAACCATCTGCAAACCAGAGAAAGTGTCAAATATGCAGAGTCACCCGCCGACAAAATAACTTCCCTGAGGATTTCCAGTGGAAGCTGTTGAATCAAAAACATACATAGGTTTATTTATACATGTATATAAAAGTTATTAAACATTATATAAACACTGAATACAGACAACCTTGCTTTAAACAAACTCTCATTAAAAACTCTATAGATTGTTGTCACAACTGCATACTCATTCTTTTATGATAACACTAATAAAATGTTAATATATACAGTACTGTGCAGAAGTATTAGTGTTAGTATTTTCACATTGAAAAAAAACTGTTTTAAGCCAATTATTTATATCTTTTGCTGTTGTGTGTCAGTAGGATATATTAGTTTACATTTCCACACATTCATTTTGCCATTAATTGTAATAATCCAGTGAGATATTTGTATATATTTGTATGCACGATCCACATGAAGATTTTTTACATTGAATATAAATATTTCTATCTTATATGGTGAACAAAATCCACATTAGATCGCAAACAGAAGTTATTTAAAACACTCGCTGCTGTCTGAAAATGAATTAAGCTGAAATGTTTTTAAATGTCTTTGATGCTGATGTTAACTGATAGTTATATATGAAATAATCCACAGTGCTGACCAATATAGTACTTGTACATTACACCAATTTCACATCTGAACAACTATGTAGCTGTAATAACTAAAATACCTCTGCATGTACACACATATGTAATTATTAGTTCTTAATGAATGTATGTGCACAAATAACCTGCTTTGCTGGACTCTGCCTGAAAACATGGTGAATGGTGAAGTTCCTCCCCTCAGTGGTTGAGCTCTAAAAGAACAAATGTCAAGAGGTAGGTATATTGCTAGATATAGTACAGAGTAATGTTTCATGTAGCAACATTCAAACAGCTACATACATTTGCGGAGTGAAGCTGTCCAGGAGAACAGAACACCACCACCTCCTGGGGGGTATTCCAAAAAGCAGGTTATGTGAAATACCTGGGTATGTTTAAGGGTAAGTTCGTGGATAACCTCAAAGTTCGGTTCCAAAAACAAAGGTAACTTTCTGGGTATATATGTAACCATAGCAACTGACTCTCTGAAGATAACCTGCTCGAGAGCAGGTTATGTTTCAGTGTAACTTCGTTTCAGAAGGTTGGTGAGCATGGAGTGCCCTTTTAACGAGGATCCTGTGGACGTAGAAGCACAAATTATACAAGGTTTTTTTCGTCGGGAGAGGGTTATAAGACCGTGTATTGATGTGTTTGCATACCCTATTGAATATTTAAAAGAGCATTATCGTTTTTCAAAAGATTCATTAGTTTATTTAACAGGTCTTTTAAAACCGCATATTGCAAATGTTACAAACCGCGGATCTGCGCTTAGCACAGAAAACATTCTGTGCATAGCACTTAGGTTTTTTGCATCTGGCCATTTTTTGTACAGTGTGGGCGATTCAGAGCATGTGGGAAAGGCAACTGTGTGTATATCCGTTCGTACAGTGTGTCTGGCACTTAAACAGTTGTTACCCACGTTTGTACAGTTCCCTGGCCATAAACCTCTGCTTGTTATTAAAGACGAATTCCACAGAGTGGCAGGTTTGTCCTTTGTAGTAAAGTATATGACGCATATTTAATATTTAGTAATATTATTAATATCTATACATGTATTCCTTATGCACACACTTCATACTTCCATAACTTTCTGTTTCAGGGTTTCCAAATGTAATTGGGTGCATTGATGGCACTCAGATTCCTATAAAAGCTCCATCAATAAATGAGGGAGACTATGTTAATAGGAAATCTATTCATAGTATCAATGTGCAGGTAACAACTAAATTTTTTCCCCTTCTTAAAATCATCAAAGTCATTACCTTTTCCACTAACTATAGGTAATATGTGAGGCAACCCAAATCATCACCAATGTCAAGGCAAAATGGCCAGGATCTGTGCATGATGCCAGAATTTTCCGCGAGTCATCATTATGCCAGACATTTCAGCAGGGTATGATTTGCTTTATACAATTTTTGTTTTTTCGTTTTTACTATATCAATCATTACAGGACAGTACAATGGTTACTTGCTGGGGGACAGAGGATACCCTTGTCTGCCCTATTTAATGACACCCTACCCTGAACCTGAGCCTGGACCACAGACACGGTTTAACCTGGCTCACAGCCGAACACGGGCCAAGGTGGAGATGACTATAGGGATCCTCAAATCTCGGTTTCAGTGTCTGCGTGGGCTCCGGGTTAGTCCAGAGAGGGCATGCGACATTATTGTAGCTTGTGTTGTGCTTCACAATATTGCCACTATAAGAGGAGAGAGCCACCCTCGTTGTATTGAGGAAGATGGCCCAGAGGAACACCGACAGATTTTAGAGGCCAACAGAGACGGAAGACTTTTGAGAGACAGGATTTGTCAAAATTACTTTTATTAGTTTTTTTTGCACTGGTCTGCCAGGCAGTTTATTTCTTCATTTCCTGAAAAACAATACAAGTAAAATTCATTAAAATGTTTTTTTTTATATTGCTTTACACATACATACATACATACAGATAGATAGATAGATAGATAGATAGATAGATAGATAGATAGATAGATAGATAGATAGATAGATAGATAGATAGATAGAGACAGACAGACCACTTTTAACATGCAACAGATTAATATTCAGACAAGTTCTCACCTTAAGGCGATTCTCAAGTAATTCTATTTCAAGTGCTGCTTTTTTAATGAGGAGCCTTTTCTCTTCCATTTGAAGCTGTATAAGGTCCATCTCCATGTCACTTTTTCTTATTTGTTTTTGAAGATGGACCTTATACAGCTCCTTTGCTGGCAACTAAGGTGGAAAAATGTAATAAATGAGATTGTTTGGTCAGACAATAAAATTCAAATATGGACACATGGACACAAATTGTTACCCTGCTTAGATTGTGTGCTGAGGCTGAAGGACCCTCATCTGTGGGCAAATCCCTAGGTATGTACTATGAAAGGACAATGACAGTTTGTTACTCTAATGCAAAAAGGGGCCATACATCATAATGGTATGCATCATACCTCAGTGGATCTACCAGTATTGTCCACTTCTGTCACAGCAGATGTGGTCTCTTCATCGTCATCATCATCTTCATCCTACAAGACAAATATTCAAGTAAACATTATTTGGCAAAAAAAAAAAAAAGAAAACCCTAAAATTATTTACAACTTACAACTGTGACAGACTGTGTTCTTTCTGGAGAGTCCGATAATACAATCCGTCCATCAGTATCTATAAGAACACAAAACCCGTTAAATTCTCAATATTATCAAAGAAAATAATACATCGCCATAATACACGCCGCTCTCTTTTTTTCGCTTTGAGTTTCCATGGTGACTCTTGAAATCTAAAAATAATAATAATAATATACACACAAAAATCATGCATGTCTGTTCAAATAACTTGACAAATGTAATGGCATACCTCTGTAAAATCAAACCTAAGAACTAAAGCCATGTGCAGAGTGTACTGTTACAATCCACAAAGAACAATAAAATTAGCAATTTATAACAATTATTAACAATAATTCTTCAAATTGAACCTACCATGGATAAATAAATGATCGAACATCACATTTAATATTATAAGATATTTACACAACCACTTTTACTCACCTCATGCAATCAACGTGGAATAGCGTTATTACTCTGTTGCTGCAGTTGCCACCGTTCTGTTTGTTTCAATGCAAACTGCCCCCTGCTGGCTCGGAGGAAAATATCAAAGGCGGGGTCGCCCCGACTCATCGTCCAGACTGCACTCTGGGGTTACTCCCCGTTCTTCGTACGTTGCTTATTACATCCGAGATCAAATGACACATCCAAGATGATATCATCGTGCTAATCCTGATCCGGGTAATTGGGTTCTTCGAACACACCTGTTGTGTATGAATAGTATCGCTGGATTGAGTTATCTGAGATAATTGCGCGTTCATGTGTTGGCTTAAAAGGGGATATGTATCGATACTCGAAACCTTGATCAGCAGTGCAGCGATTGGCTGGTTGCAAGACGGCAATGTAATGACATCATATAATTTAAAATGACATCTGACGAAAAACATGACAAATTTCTAGATTTTATAAGGAAACAGCCAAGCAAACAATACTACATAAATGTTATAATAGATACATGAAACAGATAATAGATACATGTTTTTATTTTATTAGAATTTTTTTCATGATTCCCAATTATTTAGATTCGCAATTTATAATAGTTGTTTAGTCTTTACATTTTTATTTCAATGTAGAAATTATCTATTCATTTCATTTTATATTTGGACAGATTTGTTACGTGACCGTATTAATGAAAGTTTCTTAAGGGTCAATATCATGTTATCTGCATCTTCTGCGCTCCATCAAGCCACTCTTATAATATCATCATCACTCAAAATAATGCACGACTCTATTATCTGTATAGCATGTGTGTAAGACTCCAATAATACAATAATAATTCAATAATACAATTATGAAGTAATAATTTTATGACAAATAAATAGTTCAGTGAGTAAAACTAGCTGTGTCTATAGAAGGCTGTTATGGACTTCTCAGCATTTTTATATTAATTTAAAATAATTTTTTTAATTAATATTATTTTAGATTATTGTCCCTGGATCAGTATGATACTCTTGTAATAAAGTAGCGGTGGTAGCAGACATATTTTGAGTATCAGTTCTGGTTGAAAAGAAGCGATCTAATCCTGTTTACATGAAATAAGCTGCTCCCGAGCAGGTTTAAGCTCAGGGACCTGTTGCTATGACAGCAGCTCCGGGATGAGCTTCAAAGAACCAAATGATCCAAGATCACGTCAAATCGTCAACAATCAAATCCAGCTAACTGAGTTATCGACGTACGAAGAGCGGGCCCCAGTTAACAACAGATCTCGTGCATCAGCGCCACCAACTGGACAGGAATGTGAAGCACAAACACACCTGTTTCTCCTTCTTCTTCCTTCTAACAGCAGATCCCAAACTAAAACAGTGCACTAGCGCCACCTGCTGTTTCTTCAGATTCTCCCTCTCAATCTGCTCCATTCACCTCCTTCTGAGACATTTGACTACTCTGAAGGGTTAATGAATAATGACAGACAAACCATATCAAATAATCAAACCAAACATATAAAACATAATTATATACTTTTATGTATTTTAAATCCAACATTTAAGGAAATATATGACTGACTAATGATTTTAGATTATTATTCATAATTTACTGGCTTTCTGTACTCTTATTCAACATTTATAACACTGTTTTTTTTTTTGTAATTTAAGTTTAATTGACAGTTGTAATAAAGCAACAGAAAACTGAAAATGAGAAGTAGAAATTATTAAATAAGTGTTTGTTAAAATACTGGGATGTAATATGATGGGTAAAAGAGTGTATATTGAAAAACATGATTTACATTGAAGATAGAATAAGAAATAGTTAAGAATGTAAAATAATATTTGGTGTTTATTTCATAGACAGAGACATTGCTGGATATGATGAAGAGAAACCCCAAGAACCCAGAAGGAAGCTGGAGGACAAGATCTTGTTTGAGACTCAAATCTCAATCATTAGACAGTAAAAAGTGTGAGAGATGAGAGAGGTCGACCTTTATCTGTTCTCACATGGACAGATATTCAATGAGTCTCTTCAAGAGGAGAGTACAGTGGAGCATGTCAATATGAAATAACCAATTTACTGCTTTTGCGGCAGAACTTTGAGCAGTACCTTACCGTTGTGAAGCAGAGTATACAAATTTGAACTTGTAACTTAGCTCTCAAACTGACTCTCAAACAAGAACAAGCAGAAGAGAGTCTTCTACATCATTCCTGAAGGACTTCAGTCTGCAAACGCTGTGTGCTTTATGGTTTAGTCTAGATTTGACTCTCCTTTTCCTCCCTGAATAATTACAGGGTTAAAGCTGGAAGACAAAACACACACAGAGTAACAACATGTCAAAGAATTACATTTTACTCTGAACGAATACAGCCTTTCTTCATCTGCTTCATTTGGAGAGTGTAATAATAAAAACCTCCATGATCACGGGAAGAAGGAGGCGTGAACCGGTGGACAATCAAATTACATTTTAATATAAAAAATAAACACAAAACAGCGCGGCAGCCCCTCACGGCCGACTTGTGGGATATAGCTTTCAATAATGTTTCATATTGTAGTCCTTTTGATTTGGAAAGATCTTTGCCGTATTCTATAGATAATTAATGACTTGTATTTAAACAACTCCAATTTAAAGTATGAAAAATATTAGTACTGTATATGTTAATATATACAGTTTGACATATCAATAAACACTGGAAATGTCTAAAAATGCGTGCATTCATTATGCCTTTTATTTTATTTTTCTATTCGTATTTTTCAATTGATAAGCAAAGAAAAAAAACACCAAATTTGTATGTATGAAATATCCAGGTGCTGGAGCTGATCCCAGCAACCACAGGCCAAAAGATTGAAAATGACCCTGAAGAGGTGACCAGTCTGTCACAGAGATGACACACACACAATATTGATCAAATAAAATGATCCTCTAGTTCAAGGTTCGGCAACCTTTTCAGCATGATGTGCCATTTTGTATTTTTTCTGGTTAACCACTGTGTCAACAATGCGTGCACACACACACACCACTCGCACACATAGATCTGAGATCACGCTGTGGCAAAAGTAACATTCAGAAGCTCATAAACTTGTTGTCAGCCCTGCCATGTGACTTATATTAATTGATACTGGATCACTACATTATATTTCTAAGCAATGAGGGGGTAAAATCTATGTTTTTAAAGTAACTTAACTCAGCTTCATTGTTTGTAGAGAGAGAGACAGATGCAGACAATTTACACATATCTCTCTCTCCCTCTCAAAATAATAATAAAACAATAAATCAAGTAGTTTGCACCACTGGATATAGCTGTCCGTCATTTTCTAGCATAAAACTTATCGTTAAAAGTTGAATAACATTAAATGATTTGCAGCTTCATCACAAAAACTTAGCGCTGCAAGCAGCGGGACTTCAGGGCTTAAAGCAATATTCCGCCGCATTAGCCTTTCAAGCGCAAATCTGAGAAGGTCCAGCAGCTCCATAATGAGTTTTTTTTAATATAGCCATGACAGGCAAAATGTCAAAAGGGCTTAAGTTTTGCCGAATAAAAAATTGTGCCATAACGTTAAGAGATAGGTTAAGGAATAGGTTAAGAACTACTGTCACGCTGTCAGTCTCTGTTTTCCTGGGTGTCCCCTAGTGAGCTCACTTCTCCTTAGGCACTTCACCATAGGCACTTTAATTCCGCTAGTCTGGTCAGAGTCCCCCAGGGCAGAGCGGAAGACCACCACATCCTCGCGGTCGAGGCCGGAGTTCCCCAGGGCGGAGCGGAAGACCACCACATCCTCGCGGTCGAGGCCAGAGTTCCCCAGGGCGGAGCGGAAGACCACCACATCCTCGCGGTCGAGGCCGGAGTTCCCCAGGGCGGAGCGGAAGACCACCACATCCTCGCGGTCGAGGCCAGAGTTCCCCAGGGCGGAGCGGAAGACCACCACATCCTCGCGGTCGAGGCCGGAGTTCCCCAGGGCGGAGCGGAAGACCACCACATCCTCGCGGTCGAGGCCAGAGTTCCCCAGGGCGGAGCGGAAGACCACCACATCCTCGCGGTCGAGGCCAGAGTTCCCCAGGGCGGAGCGGAAGACCACCACATCCTCGCGGTCGAGGCCAGAGTTCCCCAGGGCGGAGCGGAAGACCACCACGTCCTCGCAGTCGAGGCCGGAGGATGTGGTGGTCTTCCGCTCTGCCCTGGGGGACTCTGACCAGACTAGCGGAATTAAAGTGCCTATGGTGAAGTGCCTAAGGAGAAGTGAGCTCACTAGGGGACACCCAGGAAAACAGAGACTGAAAGCGTGACAACTACTTAGCGATAAGAACATTTTGGGGAACCGGGCCCTGCCTTATTTGCTCCCTGATTGAATTGACAGAAGTGTAGTAGCACAAGTTTTGTGAAGCTGAGGGGGGAGTATGTAGCCAGTTGACTAAGACATCTGTTTAATTTGATTTTTGGAATTTGTTCTGTAAATCTAGTTAACTTCAGCAAAACTTGTATGAAAGGCATTTTTATTAAGTTCTATTTACATTGGTGGTGATTTAGAGTTCCTATCCATTGTTGTAGGTTGGGCCTTAATTAGTGGGACACGCAAGAGACATATGACGCTACTCCTTTAAGCTTCGCTCTCAGATGCACGGAGTGCTTCTCAATTCTTATTTGTATGAAAGGCATTTTTATTAAGTTCTATTTACATTGGTGGTGATTTAGAGTTCCTATCCATTGTTGTAGGTTGGGCCTTAATTAGTGGGACACGCAAGAGACATATGACGCTACTCCTTTAAGCTTCGCTCTCAGATGCACGGAGTGCTTCTCAATTCTTATTTGTATGAAAGGCATTTTTATTAAGTTCTATTTACATTGGTGGTGATTTAGAGTTCCTATCCATTGTTGTAGGTTGGGCCTTAATTAGTGGGACACGCAAGAGACATATGACGCTACTCCTTTAAGCTTCGCTCTCAGATGCACGGAGTGCTTCTCAATTCTTATTTGTGCGTCCTCGTTTCCTTTCCTCGTGTCTTAGCTCCACCTCTTCAGGATGCGAGGGAAGGACCCAAGGAAAAGACGTGAGGATGGAGGACTTGAATCAAGTGAAATGATTTATCCTCGCTCCCTTCAGCCTTACTTCAAAGTGTCATCAGCTGTGATTAAAGGGATCTGCCCTTATGTTGTTAAAGTTTGTTAATTAAAACATTCATAATAAATATTAATAAAGCAAGATGCCCTGTTTGAAATATATGACATGCATGGTTTATTTGAAGTGAAAAGGTAAAATATAAATAAAAAAATATTACAACAGATGTGAAGGGGGAGGAGAATTTATACGTGCCCCACGTTAAGTCGATAAAATACTTCCGAATAGGATACACCTGTGTGTCCTCACTCATCGCTCCTCATGAAGCCTCCTCCCTCCTCGATCCTCGCCTCCTCGTGGTGCAATTAGAGAATTGAGATGTCCTTCAAGATGGCTGTGCTCAATCGGTTTCTGGGTAATAGGATGGAGGACGGAGGAGCGAGGAGACGAGGAGGGATATTGAGAAGCACCCACGGTGTATGTGAATGGAGAAACAGAGGTAGTTTCAGAGGTACTCTCTCGTATTTAGCTTGTATTAACGGTCCCTTTGTGATGTAATCACTGCATTTATGATGTTAAAACACTGTTAACTTGTATCCCTGTGATTAGCATATTTTCCTTGAAAGTGGTACTTTTAACTGTTAAATTTAGTGTTTCGTTTGCACGTGTATCTTTCCATGCAGAAATGATAGAGTAGGCCTTCTGATGTCTTTATATACTAATATTGCCTCACGTTACTCTGTTTAAGGTATGTAATTTTAATCTATGATTATTAATTCAAATGCTTGTGTAATCTGAAGTAGTCGATCATTCAACTACCCGACTAATCTATGCAAGCCCTAGTACATGATGGTGTTTTTGAGAAAACAACGTTTATGCGTGGTTAGTGAATAACTACAATTTTTAAGTCACTGGAAGACGTGGAGATGTGAAAGACGGGACATCACGTTTCATATGGATTACTTTATCACAGAATATTTGTTTTTGGTAGGACTTGCTTAGTTTAAAATAAGATATTTTAAGCTTTCTATGGATATATCTCTCATGTCTCTTTGTTGAGTATTTGCTGAGTTCCAGGTCATTTATATGACGCGTCTCTACGCGGTCTGATGTGAAGTGTTCTTCCGCCATACATTATAGTCATCATTTTTTATCCGCTTAAAAAAATCATCACGTTTTATTTTATGTCACCATACTTACTCATGTAACTACTCATGTAACCGTCTTTAAATATGGAAATCATGGAAGAGTTTGGTGGCTTTTAAATTCATCCCGATTTGGATCCTACGGAATGAATGGTGCTAAGCTAAACGCTAGCATAGTGGTGCTAAGCTAAACGCTAGCATAGTGGTGCCGCGCACTATAGCGATTGAGTGCATGCACTAAGACGTGAAAGGTATGTATCAACTCATCTAAGTTGAGGGAAGAACATAGTGGAATATGGAAAAGCGGTGGTAGGGCCGATACGGCTGGTGACTCATTCGGTAAGAACAGTCCTACAGTATATACGTATAATGTAGAAACATAAAATCTTCAATAAAGCTGCCATGCATCGATTGATGTAGTGAAAAAAGCAAATAAACTTGAATTGAACTTGAATTAAAGTGATGTTTGAGCTACTGTCTGAATGTGTGCATGTTACGGTTGCAGCGCATTAGATTAGAACAGCCTCTACAATAAGCTGTTTAAATAATGCATTCCTCTGTACAATTTTGAGCATCCAGATGATATAATCACAGCATGTATTATTTTGTCATTTTAACTGTTTGGAACCGTAGCATATAAATGGCCTTCAGAGATTTCTTATCCTGTTGCACCCTCTACAGAACCGGTGACTAGTGAACATCAAGCTTAAAGCATCATGGCAGAGCACTGAAGTCGACTAATTGACTAATTTGTGCAACTCCTATTACATAGTGAACCTGTAACCCAGTATATTAAAATGAACAACAATTAGCTTAAAATTGATATTAAACATATCAGTTTAATTAACACTTCTCTTAAATTCCTCTTCTCTTTCTCTCTTTATCATGATTCTCTCTTTCTTCCTCCATCTTAATGTTCATTATCTCTAGATCATGTTTTAGTTTCTCATAATATTCATCCCATGTATCATGTTCTTTCTTCTTCCTCTCATCCTCCTCTTCTCCTCTCTTTCTCTCTTCATCATGATTCTGTCTTTCTTCCTCCATCATTATCTTCATTCTCTCTATCTCTTGTTTTAGTTTCTCATAACATTCATCCCATGTTTCCTGTTCTTTCTTCCTCCTCTCATTCACTTCTTCTCTTCTCTTTCTCTCTTTATCATGATTCTGTCTTTCTTCCTGCATCTTCGTGTTCATTCTCTCTATCTCTTGTTTAAGTCTCTGATTATATTCCTCCCACATTTCCTGTTCTCTCTTTCTCCATTTCTCCTCCTCTTCTTCTCTTTGTCTTGCGTCATGTTTCTGTTTCTCCCATTCCTCTTGCACTCTCTTCATCTCTGCTTTATTCTGTTCGTCTCTCTCCCTAAGTTCATCTTCTCTTCTCTTTCTCTCTTGATCATGATTCTGTCTTTCTTCTTCCATCATCATCTTCATTCTCTTCATCTCCTCTCCATATTTGAGCTGAAGATCTTCTTTCTCTCTCTGACTTCTCTCTTCCTCTTGTTTAAGTCTCTGATCAAAGTTTTCCAACATTTCCTGTTCTTTCTTTTTCCTTTTCTCATCCTCTTCTTCTCTTAATTGTCTTGCTTCTTGTTTCAGTCTCTCACATTCTTCTCGTTCTCTATGTATCTCATTTTTATTCTGTTCTTCTCGCTCTCTAAATTCCTCTTCTCTTCTCTTTCTCTCTTTATCATTATTCTGTCTTTCCTCATCTATCATCATCTTCATTTTCTTCATCCCTTCTTCATGTTTGGATTGAAGATTTTCTTTCTCTCTTTCCATTCTCTCTCTCTCTTGTTTACGTTTCTGATTACATTCATCCCACATTGCCTGTTCTTTCTTTCTCCATTTATCCTCCTCTTCTTCTCTTCTTTGTTTTTCCTGTTGTTTCTCTTTCTCCCATTCCTCTCGTTCTCTCTTCAGCTCCTCTCGTATCTTTCGCTCTTGTTCTTCTCTTTCTTTAATGTCTCTTTTATATTGTTCTTCTCTCTCTCTAAATTCTTCTTCTATCCTTTTTCTCTCTTTGTCATGATTCTGTCTTTCTTCCTCCATCATCATCTTAATCCTCTCTTTCTCTTCTTTATGTTTGTTCATCAGTTCTTCTCTTTCTCTGATCACTTGCTCCACTTTCTCCATCAATATGTTCTTCTGTTGTTCTTGTATTTCTCTCTCCATCTCTCTGAACATCTTACATGAGTAGTAACTCCCTCCGTTCTCTTTCACCATGTTGTCTATCTTCTGCAGTAGATCAGTCACCTGTGTTCGGTCTCCAGTCTCTTTATTATTGAACACATGGTATTTGTTTCCACATGCTTCAATCAGCTGATTCAAAGGAGATCCGGGTTCTGCCAGAAACTCTTCAATAGTTTTGTTCTGCAGATCATCTCCTCTGGTGAAGAGCACTATGGTGTACTTTAAAGAGTTTTCACCAAACATCTCTTGGATGATCTTCAGTGATTTTGCATCTTCTTGAGTGAATCGTCTCACTGGAATCACTAAGAGAAACACATGTGGTCCAGGCAGGATCATAGAGATACAGTTGCTGATTTCTCTCTGGATTTCTTCATTACTGAGATCAGTATCAAACAGTCCTGGAGTGTCGATCACAGTAATGTGTCTGTCGTTGATTTCATACGTCTCTTTCTGACACTCTTCAGTAACAGATGTTTGAGAAATGTCTGAAATAAATGCTTTCTTCCTAAGATGGTGTTTCCAGTTGAACTTTTTCCAACTCCAGTTTTTCCCAGCAGCACAATCCTCAGTTCAACTTCTCTTTCTCTTGAATCTAAAGATAGATCAAATTAAATACAATGTATTGAATTACAAGTTAAGACTGTCAATTATCCAACTCATCAGAATATATTGGATACAATTTACACTAAAGCATTATGTGCTAATCATATTGTTTCTTCTGAAATGTGCATATAATTTTATTATAAAAGTTTGTTGTTATAATTAGTTTTGTCTCACAAATAAGTTAACAATCATGAAAAGTGTTTAATTCAAGCAGATTTCCTAATTATTACCTTGCATCTGCAATAAATTGGCTTTCGTCTTAATTTCCTCAAATTCCTTCAGTTTTTCCATCTGTGCCTCCATCAGTGTCTCTGTGGAGAAACAAACACCACTGTTTTCTTCAACCATCTGCTTTAATTTCTCCATCAACACAGATACTTGTGTGTTTGGACCAATGAAATGATGTCTTCCTCCAAATCTCTCAATGACAGACTGTGTTTCTTCATTGAGTTCTTCTGTCTGATGATCTGAATCCTGCTTTATGAGGATCATGATGTGTTTGTTGACTCTAGAGCTGAAGATCCTCTGGATCTCCTCTATTTCTGCTTTGTCTTCATCATTAAGTGGAGCATCAGGAATGATGAGGATGAACACATGAACTCCAGGATGACAGAGAGACACACAGCGGTGAGTCTGACGCATCACTTCCTCCTCTGAGAGCTCAGTGTTGAACAGAGCTGGAAGCTCCACCAGACTGATCAGACGTCCATCAAGCTCCACGTCTCTCCTCACACACTCTGAGCTCAGCTCTGATCTGCTCTTGCTCTGCTTCAGGATCAGGTTTGATATGAAGGATTTTAATTCTCTGTTACTGCCACACACCACCAGATTCAGCTTCATACCCTCTGGATCTGGACAAAGAATATAAAATAATATAAAATAATACTGCATTCACATCATGTCAGAATAATTGCAGTCTGGCTACAAAAAGGTTTTTAAAAGTCTGATACTTTCCATAGAGGCTGTTAGTGAATACTGCAGAGTGCCCAAATTTGTTTCAAGCCCTTTGCCTTTTTTGTCATTTTAAAACTTTAATTTACTTTAATTGAATTTTCTTCTTGAAATAAGTATTGTCATGATCCGGTCACTGCACATCCGTTTATTCACAAGACACAGACTTTCACAAGACACCGTACACCCTGGACTTCATTTCGCATAAACCCCTGCCTAGGAACTCAGTATTGAACCACACCTGTTTACTTTCAGTGACTGCTTACCTAGAGGGGAGTTTAATGCCAGTCTAAGGGACATCATGGAATAGGCTTTTTTGTTGTGTGGCTCTTCATTCATTGTGGGTGAGGCAGAGGACATTGTTGAAACCCCCAAATAATTTTGATCCGCAGATGGCAGCAGAGCTTGAACCACTAGTGCCACTGCACAAGATGGCCACCAACCCAGAGCCACTGCACAAGATGGCCACCAACCCAGAGCCACTGCACAAGATGGCAGCCACAGTTAAACTTCATGAGTCAAGTGTAGCACACTTGAAGGAATGAACAAGCGTGTGTTTTGGTTGGGTTCTTTTATTCAGCCAGCGTCATTCGCAACAGCTCCGTACCACACAGTACAACATGACTCAATACTGATAGTCTCGTTCAAAACCTCGCGTGAACTAACTTTTCTTTTCTAGGTTTTTCTCCGGGGTGTTTTCACTCTGGCTTACTGCCACCAACTGGACACCCATCACATAGCTGTATACTACAAATTGACATGCATGTACTAAATAATTAAATAACCATTATTAATAAAATAACTGAAATTACAAAAACTATTACATGGGGGGGGGGGTCTAGCTTTTAACTTACAATTATCTTATAGCAATTATACTATTCTATCAATGTATATTCTAGATTTCCCCACATTCTCCCCTACAAAACAGAATGTAGTCCCGACATTCTCAGAATAAATTACTGGTCATCTACCTGTAGATCATTTCTTTGGTAGGAGTCAGTGATACAACAGTTTTAGTACTCGTGCTATACTGTCACACGACACACAACATGTATCTCCTTTTCCATGCAGTGTGTTTGTAGCAGACATCATTGTGCACCATGATCTTCTACCACCATCGCTGTTTATCAACAGGAATCTGTACTTTCACTGAAGGAATATAACCTTGCACCATTGAAACAATTTACTAAATGTTTTCTTCCGGAATGTGATGGTAACTATTTTCTCTCTCAAACAAAAATATGAACTCAATCTTATTCTGATCTTAATTTAACATTTTAACTAGAACTAATTACTATGATTTAATTCAGCAGTTTACCCATCTACAATACTAGGCTGACCTAGAGTATGGTAAGTAAACAATTTTTTTTGTTTTCTGTTTCTCAAAGGATATACTCTTTTGCAGGCAGGTTGTGAAGGAGTCTCCCCGTCACTCTCTTCAGGATCATCAGTTTCTCCAGCCTCCTCTCTGGATGAGGACACATCGTCTTCTCCCCTTCCTGCTCCTTGTTCATGTTCAACCTCTGATTCTGCGTCGTTCAGCATCACTGTGTCTTCTGAATGAGGTTCTGGAGGTTCTCCGACGCTCTGATTCTCCTTTTTGACTGGCACTCCAACCAGACATTTCCAATCATCCTAACCATCTGAACTATCACAGAATGTTTGATTTTGCTGTGTCAATGTTTTTTCAGTCTTGGCTTTTTTTTGTTTTCTTTTTCAGGTCTTCCAGTCAAACATTCTCTCTCTGCAGGTAAGTAGTCACACGGTAACAAGAGGTTCCTGTGTAGTGTTCTTGTTTTCCCTTTGCCTTGTTCAGGTCGAACTTCATATACTGGACTATCCTGGTACTTCCTCTTGGTGACGACATAAATTTGTTCCTCCCAAAATGATCGAAGCTTCCCAGGTCCACCTTTTTCCTTGAAGTTCCGAACAAGTACTCTGTTCCCAGGGATCAGTTCAGCTCCGTGTATTTTCTTATCGTACAAAGCTTTACCTCTTTCTTTCTCTTTGTGTGACACTCTTGAGGCTAACTTGTAAGCTTCTGTCATTCTCTTTCTCCAGTCCTCAGCATAGTCATGGTACGATGTGCTTTGGTTCTTTGCTGGTACACCGAACATAATATCAATGGGCAGTCTGGGAGTACGGCCGAACAGGAGATAATAGGGAGCAAACCCTGTAGCCTCACTTTTCGTACAGTTGTATGCATTCACAACTTTTGCAAGTGACGTCTTCCAGTCAGCTTTGGCAGTTTCTGGTAAGGTCCTCAGCATTGCTAGCAAAGTTCGATTAAACCGCTCAACTTGACCATTGCCCTGTGGGTGATACGGTGTCGTGTGGGAGCCTTGCACGCCACTGTACTCTTGCAGCTTTGAGAACAGCTTGTTATCAAACTCCCTACCTTGGTCGTGATGCAGTTTTGTCGGGAACCCAAACTTCAAAACAAAGTCCCCGAACACCTTCTCAGCCGCTGTCTTGGCACTCTTGTTTCTGCATGCATACGCCTGTGCGAATCGCGTGAAGTGGTCCATCACAACTAAAATGTATTCATAACCTCCCTTACTCTTCTCTAGGTGCAGAAAATCAATAGAGACCAGCTCAAATGGATAAGTGGTGGTGATGTTTACCAGAGGAGCTCGGGTCAGTTTGTTTGGACGCTTGCTTCTCAAGCAACTACAAACACGTGTGACAAAATGTTCCACTTCCTTTTGCATGTGGTGCCAATAAAACCGATCTCTAATTAAGTTCAGCACCCTTTCTGCTCCCAGGTGGCCCATGTCTTGATGTAACTCCTTATAAACGAGCTCATGGTATGTCATAGGCAATACCAACTGATCACGAGTTGCTGTTTTCCGAAACAAGAGACCATGTTCATCCAGGTATAATTTAGCTCTTTCCCTCATCAGTCCCCGAAGCTCTCTACCCTGACTTCTGTTCACAGGCCGGGGTTTCATTTTTAGATACGTAACAGCTTCTCTGATTTCAGGGTCTTCCTCTTGGGCTTTTCTCAGTACCTCCTTGGGGATCTCTGCAACTGAAGTGAATAGCTCCTCCTCCTGTTCTCCCGACAACGCAGTTTCAATTGTAAGTGGACACAACCACGGCCCTCTCTCCTGACTCTGTACTATTGCCGACTGAGATAAGCTGACCATGACTTCTGGGTGCACTTCTTCTGAACAGGTTTTCATGTACTGTTCCATATCCAGCGGCATACGCGACAAGCCATCTGCGTCCCCATTTGACTTTCCTGGGCGGTATTTAATGGTAAATCGAAAGTCAGCAAGTTCCGCTACCCATCTGTACGTTGTGGCATTTAACTTGGCTGTTGACATCACATATGTGAGAGGGTTATTGTCCGTGTACACAATGAATGATGGTGCATGATAGACATAGTCCCTGAACCGCTCACATATAGCCCACTTCATGGCCAAGAACTCCAACTTTCCTGAGTGAAGATGGTAGTTTTTCTCAGGGGGGGTTAGGGTTCTTGATCCATATGCTATTACCACTAACTTGCCTCTTTGCCTTTGATAAAGCACCGCACCAAGGCCTTCCTGTGAAGCGTCGCAATGGAGTACAAAAGGGTCCTCCAGATCTGGATATCCCAGCACTGGTGGGTTAGATAAATAATCGATTAACTCACACAGGGCCTTTTGATGTTCATCTGTCCACGTGACTGGATGTGATGACACAAGCTGTCCTTGGCCATGTTCCCCTTTTCCTTTCCGCTTCATCTGTACTTTCCCTGTTGGTGTCTTTTTTTCGGCGAGCAGCAGATAGAGAGGTGCGGCCTTGCGGGAAAAGTTTTCAATGTATGATCGGTAGTAGGAGAGAAATCCTAACAACTTTCTCACCTCACCTACTGTCTTAGGGGTCCTTTCTTTCAGTGCTTGGACAGGAGCAACGTCAGCCGGGTCCATCGTGTACCCATCTTTTGTCACCAGCCTCCCTAGGAATCGTACCTGATTTCGGAACACTTCACATTTTCGAGGCCTTAGTTTGACACCATGATTTTGATAACACTGCAGCACTTTTCTAATGTCCTGAAGATGATCATCAAATGTTTTAGAATGAACTAAATTATCATCCAAATATGGTTGACATACCTCATCACGCAATTCTCTCAGGCACTCCTCCATGCTCCTTTGGAATTCAGCAGGTGCATTTGACAATCCGAAAGGGACCCTCACCCATTCATACAGTCCCCATGGTGTAATGAAGGCAGTGAGAGGTCGGCTGGATTCTTCTACAAAACCCTGGTGATAGGCTTTGCCTTGATCAAGGACTGAAAACCAGGTGTTGCCTGCCAAGCTGTCGAGCATGTCCTGTATGCGGGGAATAGGGTGTCTATCTGGAATGGATTTCTTGTTTAACTCCCGATAGTCACAGCAGAGGCGGAGAGTTCCATCTTTTTTACGCACACAGACTACTGGTGAAGAATATGGTGACTTAGATTTAGTAATCCACCCCTTATTTAACAGATCCTCCAGGTATTCTTTCACCTCTTTGCGAAGTGGCTTCGGGACTGACATGTATGTGTGCTTTACGAATGTGGTATCATGGAGGCGGATTTTTAGCTGGAGAGATGGAATACATCCTACATCGCTGTCATCACGAGCAAAAGCACCACTCTCCTCCCTTAAAAGCTGCTTCACCTTCTGCTGCTGTTCAGGTTTTAGGTGATCAATGCATACAGGAGGGTCCCATAGGTTTTCTTTTTGAACCGTTAACATTGTATTTGCGTTTTCTGTAGATTGTCTGACTTGTTCACCATCTTTTTGGAACAGGCTTTGGCTGGTGTGAGCAACAGTCGCACATGCAACCTCTTTCTGAGCGGTCACTGGTCTCACCTCGGCAGGGTAGATGTCTTTTACTCGCTGTATATGGCCCAGAACTGCCCGTGGAGGCAAGTCAATGTCATGAGTAGTATCATTGATCACAGAAATACAGATGCGTGAACAGGTCCCTCTCTTAAGGCAAACAATGTTTTCCTCCACCCTCAATCCATCTGGCCACTTAGCGCACTCATCCGGTACAAAAAGAGCATCTTGATCAGATAGCAAAGGGCCCGTTTTGATGCAACATTTGACAGCTCTAGCCTGTTGGGCAGGGATTTTTGTTACTGACTTTCCTACCTTCACTACTCCATCACTGAACACTTCGTCTTGGCTTCTCACTAAGTTCAGCAAAACCTCTGCTTTCTTGCAGTCACAGGATAGTACAGTACTCATTGCTTTGGTCTTTACATTGGTAGGTCGCTCTACACCACTGTTCAACAGGTACTCAATGACATTGTAACCAATGATGGGCTCCTCTGCCACTTCATCGTCACCACATACCAATACCGGTACCTCCAGTTCTAACGGTGTGTTTTTGTCTGTTCCCAGCTTGAATGTCACTTCGACCCAGCTTTCAAACGGGATCACTGTTTGATTCACTGCTCGACCGGTGAGGGTTCCAGGGCCTAGGATCTCTTCAAGGCCACGCAGTGTTGTGTGTGGGAGATGTTCTTTTCGCCACTTTTCATTCATGAGACAGACTTGTGAGCCAGTATCCCATAGCGCTTTTGTTGCTACACCATCAAAGAAACAGTTCACCATACATTTTTCTCCGATCAAATTCAATAACTGTGCATTATGCTTGGTGGACAGCTGATTAGTAGTTATGGGTCTGATATGCTGCAGAGGACACTCCTTTCGCTTCACTGCTTCCTGAGTTTCCAGCTGCTTAATGCCATCACACAAGGTGTCATATTGATGTTCTGGCCACAGTGAGGGTGTGGTGTGAGTTGTTACTGCCATACTGCTAGCTGAGTGTCCTCTTTCGGTTCTTCCTGTAGGTGGTCCCCTGCACCCTCTGGAAAGATGTCCACTTTGCCCACATTTAAAGCAATGATCACACTGGTCACCTCTGCCATTATCTTGACATCCACGGCATCCTCGCTTCCTTTCTCTGGGCTGCGTGGAACGGTAAATACTCATCGCTTTCCTCATTTCTCCGATCTCCTCTTTCAGCTGTTTAACGACCTCATAAAGCTCAGAGTCTTTCTTGTCCATGACTTGTGGAGTTTTCAAAGCTTTTAATTGTGTGCATGTGGACTGTTCTTTACCTCCCACAGCATGACCCGTTCTCTCTTGACTTTGACGTAGTTCTACTGGAACCTCACTGACTTTAGTTTCTTTGATGTTGGCATTTTTCTTGAACTTTTGCTGTCGTTCACACTCAAGACTTGCAGCTTCGTTCATAGCTGTGATGAGAACCTCATCTGTGATTGTGAGATCATCAAGGCAAGTTTTTAGCTGATACTTAATGTGATCTTTCGATAACCCTGTTCCTAGTGCGCGCAGAAATCTTCTCTGTATGAGATCAGGGCTGTATGGTTCTTCTCCATCTGGTTCTCGAGCAGCAGCTAAAAGTCTTTCCTTCAACTCAATGGCACGGAATAGGAAGTTTTGTGGTGACTCACGGCTCTCTTGAGTGATGTTTATCAGCCGATGATACAGGTCTGTGGAGCTTTCTTCCTTAAAATGGCCTTTAAGAATCGTGCGCAGCTGAGAAAGGGTTAAATCAGTCTTGATCTCCAGCATATCACGCAGACTCATACCTGGACTCACCGCTCTTATCACAGCATCAATAATTTCAGACTCTCTGTGTCCCTTGTTCACTCCAGCATCAATTTGGTGCATCAAGTTGTTGTATGAAAGCTTATCTTTCTGACCACGTTCTCCAATTTGGCCATTAATCTTAAAATCACGCTGGATAGTGACTTCAGGAACTGCATGATGATGATCAGAAAACACAGGGGGACTTGACACATCAGGAACTTTCAAACTCAGACGTTGGATTTCGTTTTTTAACACATTTGTTGACAACTCAAACTGATGCTGCAATTCTGTGTACTGTCTCTTTAAATGCGCGAGCTCCGCCGAATTTCTGTCTGCGTCACTACTGCAATCTTGTACCGCGCGGTCGCTGCTTTGCGTCATCTTGCTAGAAAACTCTAACAAATCTAACACATGTTGACGGGCTACATCGTCATCTTCCGTCTCTATAACATTCTCTACTGATTCATTTATTAATCTGATCAGCGAGTGCCTTTTGGTTTGTCCCTCCTCCACTGACAGTTTCACATACACACACACCTCGTGCAGCTGACTGAGCTGCAGCCGGAGCAACGCAGCGCTCAGCTGATCTTGCAGTTGCTCAGTGTCCATGCTCAGCGTCTTCGTAGACAACTACCTCAAAACGGCACCGCCGATCCCATCCTCGTCGCCAGTATTTTGTAGCACACTTGAAGAAATGAACAAGCGTGTGTTTTGGTTGGGTTCTTTTATTCAGCCAGCGTCATTCGCAACAGCTCCGTACCACACAGTACAACATGACTCAATACTGATAGTCTCGTTCAAAACCTCGCGTGAACTAACTTTTCTTTTCTAGGTTTTTCTCCGGGGTGTTTTCACTCTGGCTTACTGCCACCAACTGGACACCCATCACATAGCTGTATACTACAAATTGACATGCATGTACTAAATATTTAAATAACCATTATTAATAAAATAACTGAAATTACAAAAACTATTACATGGGGGGGGGGTCTAGCTTTTAACTTACAATTATCTTATAGCAATTATACTATTCTATCAATGTATATTCTAGATTTCCCCACACAAGTCAAGCCACAGTTGATATTTGTGAACAAAGTCATCCACAAATCATACCACAACAGATCATCCAGAGCAGGCACGTGCACAGGTAGGGCTCAACCTGTGCAGAGCACATGCCCTTTTTGCCCTTACACTCCGAAGTGCCCTTTTTTTGGTGGTGTTTTTAAAAAAAAATTTATCAATGCTATTGGTCACCCTTTACATCTGTCTGTCTGTTTTACAAATATTTAGCAAATGAAAGTTCTTAAAACGAGCTTGTGTAAATCTTATTCGATCCTCAAGCTGTCAGTAAGCTGATAACTCCGCCCCCTCTATATTCATTGAATCAACTGAAGTTCCACATCAGCCGCACAGTAGACAACAGCTGAGCTGAACACAGTTTTGCGAAGGGTAAATAAATATCTTGTTGTTTGAATAAGTACTACTAAACACTATGTCTATAAAGGCTCATATTTTATTTATTGGATGTCTGACTGACTGACTGAGACATGTGGGGTGTCGCCTGAGAGAGGGGGCTAGCATTTGCCATCTAGTCATAGCCAATACATAGCCAACACTTAAATAGCCTGTGCATACAGTAGCATTTCATCTTTTATAAAATGCGATTTTGGCCAAATGCATTTTACCACAGGAAAAACCGAGCGCTCCGTATATATAGCTACAAAAACTAGTTTGTAACCTGTAGATTAAAGTGTAATGTGATGCCGGCAGCGACAGGCACCGTCGCCGTTTTAATGACGGACAAAAAAAAATTCACATTTGCACACATTCGCTGGTCAAAAACTATATATTGATAAGTAATACAACAACATATAATTTGTTTTTACCATCGGAAAATCATAACAGGTGCGCCCCCCGCTGTTTCGTACTGGAACTTACACAAAGCGACGAGTGATCCTCGTCACCTAGATAACATTTATAAAATATATTTCTAAGAAATTTCTTCTTTGATTTATGATTGCTGATACACTTAATTTATTAACATTTAGGCTAATCATGTTTTGGTATACTCTCCGTTTGTCCTCACATGTATAAAATGTAGTAAAACATGGTAGGCGGATGTTGGATATGTTATAGTTACGGTATGGCTATAGTTTCTTATAATCTGGAATTGAGTTGGACATAATTAAATTATATTTCAAAAAAGTTTGTCAAAAATACTTGACTCATTGCTCACCTTCCCCTCTGCTCAATGTCATTCATAATCATGTAAACCAAATAATACAAATTAGCTTATAAAACCAAACAGAATAGCTAAAAAAGAGAATATATATATTTTTTTTCTTTTCTTTGCAAAGTTCATAAAAAAGTGCATGAAGTTCAATAAAAAAAGATTTTGGTTTCTGTTTGGTGTTATAAGCTAATTTGTATTATTTGTTTAACATGTTTATGTATGAGTCAAGTATTTTTTTTCGCTATAAATGCAATTTAAAAAAAGAGGGAGTACACAAGAGCTGTTGTAATTAGGTTTAAAGAAGCCCTTAAAACCCTGTTTATCTATATTATCTAATTATCTAATATTATTATTATGGTTGTTATTAATCGTGAATAAATCTAAAGCTTTTGAGACTATTATTTGGTGTTAACGAATTTGTCATGAAGATGTGACCATTTCTTCCTGTTATGCAGGCTTACTAAATAATCTTGATTTAAAAAAAGGGAGGGGGGTGCCCTTTTTCAGTTTCAGCACATGCCCCTCAAAAGGTCTGTGCACGGCCCTGATCCAGAGCCTCGTCACACCTTAGTTGAACTTCCAGAGCCTTGTCACATCTCAACTGAACTTCACATCCTGTCTATTGCACCCAGTAATGTTCTCTCAGCGTGTTGTGTTGCTGTCAAGGAGACTGTTACTGCTGTGGAACCTCCAGAGGTAGCGACAACTGCTGCAGAACCTTCGGAGGTGTCTGTAGTATCCATCCATGAGCTCTCGTCGTGTCCTGTCATGGCTACGGAGGCCGTCTGTGAACTCATTGCCCATCCTGTTACGGCCATGGGGGCCATCCATAAACTCACTGCCTGTCCTGTAATGGCCATGGAGGCCGCCTATGAACTCTCGTCCTACCCTGTCACAGCTATAGAGACCCTTTGTGAACTCTCTGTCTGCCCTGTCATGGCTATGGAGGCCGTTTGGGAACTCTCCTACCATCTCATCACGGCCACGGAGGCCACCATTAACCTGTTTATGTTCTCTGTTCCAGTCTTACCTGACCAGACTTGCTCTCTTGTGACATAAACTACACTATTGTGGTCCTCTGCTACACCCGTCTGCTCGGCTGTGGTGGTCCTCTGCCCTGCCCTGGTGGGCTTCTGTCCCATCTGCTCGGCAATGGTGGTCCTCTGCTCCACTCTGGTGGGCTTCAGCTCCCCTTGCTCTGCCCTGGTGGGTTCCAGCTCTGCCCAGTGGGCTCCTGTTCTCCTTGTTAAGCCCAGGAAGGGCTCCTGTTCCCCATGTTAGGGGGAATCTGCTGCCTGCCCTGACCTCTTCTTCTTTCTGTTTTCGATTTTGGATATCCCTTTACATACCTGACGCTGTCCTTTGATCATTGCCTGTTTGACTATTCTGATAATAAACCACTGCATATGGATCTGAACGTCTCTGACTCCACGCTACAGGTATCTTATATATAAAAGGGTATTATTCATGTGTTGTAGACCAAGTATAGATGTTCTGTACCTTAAATGACCTGTAAGTGTATTACTGTATTCACACAAAGATTCCTTATGCAGAGAAATAAATGAATGCACTCAACCAGTATCTTGATCTTCTGCTCTTTGATTTCATTCTCTCTCACTCTCAGTTTCTTCTCTAGTTCTGTAAAGTATATTAGACTACAATACAATATTTTATCAACTGAAGGCTTCAATTAAATACTTTCTACTGACAATTATATGTATGGAAGCATATGGGTAGCATTATTCAATTTGGGATGTAATATGCAAAATGACAATGCAATATGTAAAATGGCAGTGCATTTCTGTATTTACATTTACATTTTCATTAAATTACATAATTTTAATTTGCCATTTACTACACCAGTTTTAATATGTAAAATGAATATTAATTTTAACGCTTTATAAGTTGCAAAATTAAAATTAAAATGTATAACAGAAATGATTAGATATGTCTAACATGTTAAAGCAAAAACTGTGGCAAAATGATCATTTAAATGCTATTTTTCTTAATTGCATTAACGCTCACAGTCAAGACACTTACGATTGCATTTTCATTCGGTGTCCCGCAATGAATGTAGCAAAACTCAATGTGCACATTGAAAATGCATTCCGAGCCGATCACGTGTCCCCGCCCTCGCGCCACGTCAATCATTGTGTGAAGGCGGGGCTTGTAGAAGGTCAGAGACTCAAATCTCAAGAAGAGGATTCAATCAAGTGAGACAACATGGACAAGACAGTTGGTCCGTGTATGTTTTAATCATTTCGGTTTATGGCTTCAATATTTCATTCGGACTTGTGGGCGGAGCTGAAACGCTGCTTTCATCTGATTGGTCGAATCGGATCGGTTTTCATCTGACAGCCTTCAGCTGAAATGTCTGAAACTACAATCACTGTTAATTAGCATAATATTTGAATCAGATGTAGCTGGGCACATAATTCGTGCTGCTGAGACCTGCAAATTATTTCTAGGTTGTAGTATTGTATGAATATTGTCCCACTGATAAAAACAGTGCAAATAGTTCTGCCCCTTTGGATAACAGTAAAGTGGAAATAAATATAGTTAAATTTATGAAATAAAATTAAATAGGATTTTTTGGGAAGGTAAGTCTGGCCAGTTATACAAGCAACACGAGTCGGACGAGTCTAAAGATATGAGCTGAATTGGGTGAAACAATAAAGTTCTAGTCTGTGTCAATTACTCTCATAATAAATAATAATAATAATGTTACCTGTATTTTTCGGTATAAGTTGCATCAGTCCAAAAATACGTCATGACGAGGAAAAAAACACATATAAGTCGCACTGGACTATATGTCACATTTATTCAAGACCAAGAGAAAACATTACCGTCTACAGCCGCGAGAGGGCGCTCTGGGGTAGGCTACAGGAGCACTGAGCAGCATAGAGCTAATTTTACTATTTTTATTTAGAAATGTAACTATATTCATTTTTACAATTATTTATTAATGTCACACACACACACACACACACACACACACACATACCTAGTGCCTTATGACTTAAAAGATGAGAGTGGTAAATGTTACAGACATGGAACTGTTCAGTCTATTATTGATTTTAATTTCCACTTTACTGTTATCCAAAGGGACAGAACTATTTGCACTGTATTTATCAGTGGGACAATATTCATACAATACTACAACCTAGAAATAATTTGCAGGTCTCAGCAGCACGAATTTGCCCAGCTACATCTGATTCAAATATTATGCTAATTAACAGTGAGCGTAGTTTCAGTCATTTCAGTGCTTCACTCGCACTGACTTTTATTCTGCCTGAAAGAATGACAAGACCGAGCTGAAGGCTGTCAGATGAAAACCGATCCGATTCGACCAATCAGATGAAAGCAGCGTTTCAGCTCCGCCCACAAATCCGGATGAAATATTGAAGCCATAAACCGAAATGATCAAAACATACACGGACCAACTGTCTTGTCCATGTTGTCTCACTTGATTGAATCCTCTTCTTGAGATTTGAGTCTCTGACCTTCTGTAAGCCCCGCCTTCACACAATGATTGACGTGGCGCGAGGGCGGGGACACGTGATCGGCTCGGAATGCATTTTCAATGTGCACATTGAGTTTTGCTACATTCATTGCGGGACACCGAATGAAAATGCAATCGTAAGTGTCTTGACTGTGAGCGTTAATGCAATTAAGAAAAATAGCATTTAAATGATCATTTTGCCACAGTTTTTGCTTTAACATGTTAGACATATCTAATCATTTCTGTTATACATTTTCATTTTCATTTTGCAACTTATAAAGCGTTAAAATTAATATTCATTTTACATTTTAAAACTGGTGTAGTAAATGGCAAATGAAAATTATGTAATTTAATTTTCATTTTCATTTTGCACCAAACGTTGCACAAATGTATTGGAAAATGTAAATGTAAATACAGAAATGCATTGCCATTTTACATATTGCATTGTCATTTTGCATATTACATCCCAAATTGAATAATGCTACCCATATGCTTCCATATATATATGATCATTTACACACTTCAAATGTGGAATCGTGATTTTACCATCAAACTCCAAAATAAGGAAAAAAGAAAAACATGAATCAACCCTAAAAGCATACTTTGCTTTTCAGTGTCTTTAATACTATTACATTTTTTTTTACATTTTTGTTAGAAGTATTTCAAACAAAACAAACCAGATCAGTAAAAAGAAACAGTAGTTCAAGACACACAGTAGAGCTGAAGATCTTTGCCCGAACCCGATGGGACCCTTAATTGAATTTTTTTTTTAAATGACTCGTTTTTATTGGTGCGTTGGTCTATTTAAAGCTAGGTAAAATGAGCCTATGTCTAGAATGCTGAGATGTTACGATGTCACAGAGGACTTATTTTATTTCTTTATTCCTACTTCCAAGTGGTCTAGTCTACGTTAGTTATGAGTAAATTATGTTAAAACATGAATAAATTACTCATTGTTGACAAAAGGCAAAAGAGCTGTGTGCGTGCGCACATTTGAATAATGTCGGGCTGTAAACGGGTTCGGGCTTTAAAAAAGCTGTCAATCAAAATGTATTAGCCTCTGCACAATACGCCGTTTTCAAACATAATAAAATTTTTTATTTAAAAGTCTCTCAGCGGACGCAGTAAATATTTATTTGTTTCCACTGTCCGTCCAGCGAGCATGAGTCTCTCAACGGACGCAGTAAATATATATTTGTTTCCACTGTCCGTCCAGCGAGCACCAGTCTCTCAGCGGACGCAGTAAATATTTATCCGTTTCCACTGTCCGTCCAGCGAGAACGAGTCTCTCAGCGGACGCAGTAAATATTTATCCGTTTCCACTGTCCGTCCAGCGAGAACGAGTCTCTCAGCGGACGCAGTAAATATTTATTCGTTTCCACTGCCCGTCCAGCGAGCACGAGTCTCTCAGCGGACGCAGTAAATATTTATCCGTTTCCACTGTCCGTCCAGCGAGAACGAGTCTCTCAGCGGACGCAGTAAATATTTATCCGTTTCCACTGTCCGTCCAGCGAGAACGAGTCTCTCAGCGGACGCAGTAAATATTTATCCGTTTCCACTGTCCGTCCAGCGAGCACGAGTCTCTCAGCGGACGCAGTAAATATTTATTTGTTTCCACTGCCCGTCCAGCGAGCACCAGTCTCTCAGCGGACGCAGTAAATATTTATCCGTTTCCACTGTCCGTCCAGCGAGCACCAGTCTCTCAGCGGACGCAGTAAATATTTATTTGTTTCCACTGTCCGTCCAGCGAGCACCAGTCTCTCAGCGGACGCAGTAAATATTTATTTGTTTCCACTGTCCGTCCAGCGAGCACCAGTCTCTCAGCGGACGCAGTAAATATTTATCCGTTTCCACTGCCCGTCCAGCGAGCACCAGTCTCTCAGCGGACGCAGTAAATATTTATCCGTTTCCACTGCCCGTCCAGCGAGCACCAGTCTCTCAGCGGATGCAGTAAATATTTATCCGTTTCCACTGCCCGTCCAGCGAGCACCAGTCTCTCAGCGGACGCAGTAAGTCCATCCAGCGAGCACTAGTCTCTCAGCGGACGCAGTAAATATTTATCCGTTCCACTGTCCGTCCAGCGAGCACCAGTCTCTCAGAGGACGCAGTAAATATTTATCCGTTCCACTGTCCGTCCAGCGAGCACTAGTATATTTATCCGTTTCCACTGTCCGTCCAGCGAGCACGAGTCTCTCAGCGGACGCAGTAAATATTTATTTGTTTCCACTGTCCGTCCAGCGAGCACCAGTCTCTCAGCTGACGCAGTAAATATTTATTCGTTTCCACTGTCCGTCCAGCGAGCACGAGTCTCTCAGCGGACGCAGTAAATATTTATTTGTTTCCACTGTCCGTCCAGCGAGCATGAGTCTCTCAGCGGACGCAGTAAATATTTTTCCGTTTCCACTGTCCGTCCAGCGAGCACTAGTCTCTCAGCGGACGCAGTAAATATTTATTTGTTTCCACTGTCCGTCCAGCGAGCACCAGTCTCTCAGCGGACGCAGTAAATATTTATTCGTTTCCACTGTCCGTCCAGCGAGCACCAGTCTCTCAGCGGACGCAGTAAATATTTATTCGTTTCCACTGCCCGTCCAGCGAGCACCAGTCTCTCAGCGGACGCAGTAAATATTTATTCGTTTCCACTGTCCGTCCAGCGAGCACCAGTCTCTCAGCGGACGCAGTAAATATTTATTCATTCCACTGTCCGTCCAGCGAGCCTCAGTCTCCCAGCGGACCCAGTAAATATCTATTTTTCATTATTATTTTTCTTTCCTCTGTCTGTCCAGCGAGCCTCAGCCTCCCAGCGGACACAGAAAATACCTATTTGTCTCCTCTATCAGTCCGCGAGCACTGCAGCAATTATCTAATTCCTTCTACCTGTCCATTGGGCCTCAGTCTCCAAGGGGACACCGTAAATACATATTTTTTCCTCTGCCTGGCAGCGAGCACTAGTCTCTCAGCGGACGCAGTATGCATCCATCTCTTCCTGTTCTTCGTCCAGCAAGCCCAGTCTTCCAGCGGACGCAGTAATATCTATTGGTTTCCTCTGTCTGTCCAACGAGCACTAGTGTCCCAGCGGACGCAATAAATACCTATTCATTCCTCTACCCGTCCAGCGAGCCTCAGTCTCCCAGTGGACGCAGTATGCATCCATCTCTTTCTGTTCTTCATCCAGCGAGCCAGTCTTCCAGCGGATGCAGGAATATAATTTGTTTCCTCTATCTGTCCAGCGAGCCTCAGCCTCCCAGCGGATACATTACGCATCTAGTCAATATATCATTACACCTCGCAGGCAGACGGTGGAGCCCGTCTTCCCGACATCATAACCGCTTCTTCCTCAACTATTAACCAACAGGACCTGCCTGCTCCTCTACTTCTGCCAGAGGCAATGCGAGATCTCCTGGTCAAACGACCATACTTCTAAAAACGTCAGCCCGCCAAATCTCTGCGTTTTGGGGGGTTCGTAGTCTGGCGGCTGTCCTTTTGCTCTCTTGTTTTTGGGGGGAGTACTCTGGGTTCGGGCCACATCCCGAGCTCGGAGCCCTCCACCCGGACAGCACGCCAAATACGCATAAACTTACGGTATTAATATACGTAGATGTGAACTCGTGAAGTGCATGACAATAGGTTTCAGTCATTTACATCAGTCTATCATTCTTTAAGGTTTCTCATATTTGATGATAACATCATTTGCTATGCATTGCTCATAATGAATTCTTAATTTAGTTGTGACAGGATTGTGAGGATTAATGAGGTTTTCCCTTTTCAGTAGTGCAGTTCAGAAAACAAATAACAGAAAGTAACAAGTGTTTTTGCGCAAGTTCTTTACAACCTGTATAGTTCCTTCCTTGCAAAAAGTAACCATGGATTTATTGTAGTAAAAATATTTGTTGGCATATTAATTACCATGTGCTGTAATTATAAAAACACCATAGTTTAACTATAGTTACTGTAGCAGAACCATGGTAAATTTTCGTAGGGGCCAAGGGAATGTTCAGAATATTATTGGTGACGTTCAGAGACTGGTGTCAATTTGTTACACACACACACACACACACACACATATATATATATATATATATATATATATATATATATATATATATATATATATATATATATATATATATATTACCTATTACCTTTTTTTGGTGTGAAAATACTATTTTTTTCTTTTCCATAATACTTTTGCATAGTACTGTATTTTAAAAAACGACATTGTTGCTACTTTATAAAGAATGAGCATACAGTAATTCACAGAACTGATTAAAGACAGTGACAGACAGCACTCATCTTAACTAAATATCAGAGTGAGTGACAGAGATACAGTAGAATTATGTGTGGTTTTGTATTAAATAATGACCCAGATTGTGAAATACATTTATTAGCCTTAAATTAAGGGAAGCACAACTTGGGAAATGAGAGCATCCAAGGTGAAAGCTATGGATTTATTTTAAATATTTGTAATGTTCTTTAAAGTTATCCATAGTTTTTTTAGGTTCTTTTTTTTTTAAGTATCGGTTCAGGCACCGTTTAGGCGCCGGTACCATTTTAAAAGTATCGAAAAGGCACTGGACCCTACTTAAAAGTTATTTCTCACTGGCTCATTTACCAAACGGGTGCTTTCTCTTCGTCCTCCACAAATTAAGCTACAATAGGTAGTTCGGTAGCGAGACGTTTTTATAAATTATCGTTTGCGATTGATGACGCGATTGACAATGTTGTGATAACTAGGCTTTACCAACTTTGTTACTCGTTACACCCCGAACACTGAACATAGCAGACGTATGTAGCATATACAGGAAGCTATCAATCAAGAAAGTATCAGGATTATGAGTTATTTTTCATTTTTAGTTTTTGATTAATCACTTAGATTAATCATTCATTTTGACAGCACTATAATGTTTATTGTAAATAGACAACCATACAAGGGTTATTTCTTAGCCTGCACCAGTGTTCTTGTCCATTCCCCTCACAGATTCCTGCAGCTAAGCTTGGATGTACATTTACATTCCATTAAAGCTTATTGATGACATGCCTCTGAAGTTTGACTTTTTGCACCATAACAATACTTATAGGCAACTAGTCATCATATCTCTAGCTCTTTAATGTATTTGCATTGTACTAAAATGCGTTCATTTTCAATGGGCATATAACAAAAAAAGGTAGCCTATTGCATCACAAATTTTTCAACATGAACATTTTAATATAACATTATAGTCATTATGGCCTTTTTTTTATTTGAAGAGGTGGGGTAGTGCACAATAGGCCCCTGTGGCTCGGCCCAAGCTTTTGTTCTTAATGGCATTTTTTTCCCTTCATTACTTTTACTTTTATACTTTAAGTATTTTTTTTAAACCAGTACTTTTACACTTTTACTTGAGTAAAAAGCTTGAGTTGATACTTCAACTTCTACAAAAGTCTTTTTAAACCCTAGTATCTATACTTCTACTTGAGTAATGCATGCCAATACTTTTGACACCACTGTGGAAATGCAACAATAAATGCAGAAACACAACATTTATATTCACTTTTTAATTTATATTAAAAGTTTATTCATCTGAGTGTCTACTTGCGCATTCCAATTCTGCTAAACAGCGTCATAATTCTCTATACCAATAAGCTGTAAAATCGTCACTCATCTGTACACCAATAAGCTCATCTTAATCATAAACAATAACCGCTGAGGTGGGCGTGGCGACACGTGTCGCTCCGCCCCATCGTCCAGACTGCACTCTTGGCTACCTTGAGAACGTGCCCCTGGACTTTGATTTTCTCCAAGATGAAGTCGTGTCAGGTGACAAACATCAATCGTGAAGATCGCACAGGTGTTTAACAGCGATCACAAACCGGAAGTGTTTGAAAGACTTCTGGATTCTGTTCCTGCAGCACAAGATCGTCTGAACTACTGCAAGTAAGTCTGAATACTTTCACCATTACACTTATTTAGGAGAATGATGAACGCGTTTCAGAGCTGGATGAAGCGGGATTTGTTCAGTTCATAACTTACACCTGTCTGTCGGCGAATAACAGACCACAGAGAAGCAGAAAGATATTAATAAAAATTAACCGTTTAAAGCCGATCGACGTGTGTTAAAACATTTGAACTTTTGAAGAATAATTCTAAAAGTGTTATATTATTTCCTCTTCTTCTATTTTAAGTTGCGAGGCTGAAAGTATTCTGAGGTCAAATCCAACATGTTCTCCCGGACAGAGAGACGATAAACACGAGCAAAACTAATCTTGTTTTAAACTTCTTAATGATCCGATAGTAATGTGGATGTAAATAAAGACGTGTGTTGTGAGTGATCTGAAGAGATTATTACATGGCAGTATATTTGTAGTAGGGCTGGGACATATGGCCACAAAAAACAAAAAAACGATTTAAATCGACCCCCCCTCCCCCCCCCCACACACACACTTAAAATTAATATTCAGATGACAAAGAAATTGTTCAAAACACGTTTGAACTTGATTTTGTTTTGATATTAACTTTCGGGACTTGATCTGGATTTCCCCATTGGGGTTAAAGTTCAATCAGATAAAACAAGCCAGAAAGACAAGATGGCAGGCCCTGACATTGTAAACAGTGAAAGTCTTACATAACATAAAATCTAACGTAGCATTATCATACTGGATACAGTTTGTAAATGTAAGACTGTCAGAGGTCTTCCCTTTTTTTTTTTTTTTGTCATGGGAGTCACACTGATAGGGCAAAGTCAACCAGAGACACTTTTATCCGCAAACTATCAGAAGTTAATTACATCTAGTCACAAGTAGCATGTCTTTTTATAAATCTGCCATCCCTGATGAAAAACATTTCAGGATTTTTTTCTTCATATAATGGACTTTAAATCAGTTGGTTGCTATTGTCTCCTCTAAAAAATTATAATTTTGCACTGAAGAAAGACAGACATGGATATCTTGGATGGCATTGTGGTGAGTAAATAAGGAAATTTTCATTTTGAGATGAACTAATCCGTTAAGTTTAAAATACAAATGTTTAAATGTAAACAATTTTTCTCCTGGTTCTTATTTTAAATAGGTCATAAAAATATAAATAATTATTGATATTGACCGATATGAAACACTTATATCGTGATACAGTTTTCAGCCATATCGCCCATCACTAGTGTCACATCCCGCCCCATCTAGTGTAGACCACATCACTGGGTTCTGTTGTCTTTTGTTGGATCGCACCACTCGTGTCCGGTGTAGACATGGTTTTTTGGGTTATGTAGGGCCCTATGAAATTCATTAGATTTTTTTCCCAAATTCCATTAAATTTTTTCCAAATTCTGTTTTTTTTCTGGATTCCATTTTCTTTTTCTTTTAAATTTTTCTCCACTCATTTTTCATGGCTAAATTTAAGTTGTATTAATCAAAAAGCATGTCTAATTCAATAAAATCATAAAACTTATACATTTTCACATCCATTTAAAAAAGAAGAAAAAAAACATATTTATGGACCTATGAAATGTTTTATTTTTTATACACTATATGTTTTATTGTTATCTAATTCTGTGTTTTAGCATTTCTAAACAATTAAATGCATAAAACAACTTACATTTATTCAGTGTTTTCTTAAAATAGCCTTATGAAATGTTTTTCCCCCTCAGAAATTCTGTTGTGTATTGGCATTTTTCTGGTTATCAAATGAAGGCATAAAACATTCATTTAATTTATCTTTTAATTATTGAAAATTAAGCAAACTTAATTTTTTGGGAAACAAAGGGGGTTTACTACTAAAAATAAAACATGGAAGAAATGTTGTGATTTAAACCTTAAAAAAACAATGTTTGATTATTTTTAGTAGTGGTAGTAGTAGTATTAGTAGTAGTAGGCTATGTACATTCTGCTGAACATTTCTGTATGCACCACAATCGAAACGCACACGGTCTGCATACGCACTGCAGACAGATTATGTGTGAAACAGGCGTGCGTCTTGTCGAGGTTTCCATTGGGAGGCTTCTTAAAAAAAAAAAAAAAAAAAATCCCTGAAGCAAACCCGGCGGCTTCAGCTGCATCCATGTTAGCACGTCACGTTTGATGTGGTAATTTCACAGTAGGCATACACACAGGTTTAAAGACTCGTTCTCGCCCTGTACAGATTCAGCTAGGTATACATCCGCACTAAAATATCAAGGTGAAAATCATCATAGATCGTCTAGTATAGACCACGCCGATATTTTTTTTTATCGCCCGGTAAGACTCTCACGTTAACGCAGCATGTTAACACCGATAACGGCCCACCACTTGTCCTGAAATATTATGTGGGTCCAGTACTCAAAGTGAGTACCCACTGACTGATAAAGTAAGGTGACAATATTGTCCCTGGAAAGTGGCACATCTGGTCACCTGGTATACGCACATACAACAAACCAGAACACAACCTAAAACCGGTCTGTCACACATGGGCAAGAATTGACACTAAAGCTTGCGAGGGGCATGTGACGAGTGTGCGGGGCCAAGAGCAGTGGGAACAAGCGAGGCCGGTGGAGTGATTGGGAAATGAGCGACACCTGCACCACTCACCGGTCTCGCGTCCCACGGAGGAGATCGGAAGGATACAAAAGAGGAGCAATGACAATGAAGGACAAGAGAGGACCAGGCCTGGATTTTAATTAGTTTTTTGGTTTTTGTTTGTGTGCGGCAGTCATCCGTGAGGGGATGTCGCACTGTTTTGTGTTTATTTTATTATTAAAACTTCATTTTGAATGCACGCCGGTTCCTGCCTCCTCCTTCCCGTGATTGTGAAGTTTTTATAGTGTTACACAAAGATTCAGCACTAGTTATTTTCTCCATTTGTTCCTCTGAACTCTCATGATCTTGATCTGATTGTCATGTCCAGGTCATGATGAGCATCTGATCGTCTTCAGAGACACAAAGATCTCAGTGTTGAGCTGTTCATCTGCAGTCTGTCAGAGAAGAGAGGAAAGATGAGTCTCTCACACAAACAGAGGTAAGACTGTCTGTTTTCACAGAAAAACAACACTTTTCAACAAGCAGTGTTTTCTCTCACTATTGGCATGTCAAATGATTTGCAAATCATTTCGCATGAACAGCGCTATTGTTGTGTTTGTGAAGACAATTGATTTAGCGAATCAGTTGGTAGAAATTGGAGTAGAGCTCAATGGTATTTTTACCCAAGTGCTCCCTCTTTCTACTCCTTCAAAAAAAGTGACTCTTTCTAATGTGCCGCCTTTTATTTCAAACGAAATTTTGACCCGAATGCTTTCTCGTTATGGTAAATTGGTTTCTCCTCTAAAAATGATTCCAATTGGGTGCAAGTCACCACTTTTGAAGCCTATTGTGTCATTTAGGCGTTATGTCTATATGGTCCTCCAAGACAGTTTGGATGAATTAGATTTGTCTCTAAATTTTCGTCATGATGAGTTCAACTATGTAATTTTCGCCACAACAAATACTATGAAATGTTTCGGCTGCGGTGGCACAGATCATCTCATCCGTGCGTGTCCAGTCAGATTGAATAAGACTCCACCAGTCGATAGTGTTGAGGAAAATAGCATTGTGCGTGATGAGGAAATGCAGAATGGTGCCGCTGTATTGACTACTGATGCTGAGGTGCCTGGAACAAGTATGGCTCAGAAACCAGTAGCAGACGTTGAAAAAGTACCAGAAGTTGGACTGATAGATAAGACTACTGCAGGGGAGAGTGCAGGTGCCGCTGATGCGGAGGAAGATGAAGTATCCGCGCCAGTGGCGAGGGATCTTCCAGCGGGGCAGGCGAATGAGTCACAAAACAGCGACGGCTCGGCCGCTGCAGTTGAGCAACTTTTAGCCAGTATAGAGGAGGATCGCTGTTCTGTGATTGATTCAGAAGATTGTACATTTAAAACGCCTCAAAAGAGAAGACTAAAACAATGTCATGATGTTGGCAAACAAGTAAAAAAAAAATGGATGATTGTGACTGATACAGAGAGTGAAAGCGATTTTTCTGAATGTAGTGTTTCATGCAGTTTGCTTCAGAGTGGATTTTCCAGCCGATCGTACAAGGTAGAAGATATAAAGTCTTTTCTCAAAGTGACAAAAAATGGGAAAAAAAGTTCGGGTTGATGAATTTCCCAGATGTAATTCAGTTTATTGAGAAAGCAAAGACTTTTAAGAGTGATGGAGGTTTTACTAATCAGGAAGTGTATCGTCTGAAAAAAATTCTTGCAAAACTTAATTCGCAACCTGGACTCATTGTTAGTAGAGCCCGACCGATATGGATTTTTGGGGGCCGATGCCGATGCCGATATTAACTCGAAAAGAGCCGATTTATAAGCCGATATTTTGATTTTGAAAATAAACTGGATATTAGACCCATTTCCTATAAGCTGCACTTACATAACATTCAATGGCAAAATATCTGCCTGTTCTATGTATGTGGGCTGTATAAACCATTTTCCAGAAGGGATTTATGTAAAAAAAAGCCTTAGATTACGGTCTCAATCACTAAACAATTGCACATCAAAAGTATATATTTTTTAACGATCAAAAAACAGTCTGATTTTAAACATTTAACACTTCTACTTTCTTCCAGTTGAAGCTGATTTTAACAGTCTGTGTGTGTACTGTAAATAAATTATAATACTAAAGTTAAAGTATTTGCAGAAGTAGTCCCACACTTTGCTGCTACAGCATTCACCTTTTTCAGCCATCTGTAGGGCAGAAAGAGAGACATAGAAAGAATAAGCATGTGTATTAATAATATCACCATGTATCATTACTCATGTCATCATTAGAATTATAATAATAATAAACAGGGATCTACTACATAGGCAAAAATGAGAAATATATATATATGTTTTTATTTGTCAAGCAATAGGTATTAACCTCCTTATATTTAACAATATTATTTCAACATTTTCCTGTTATGTCTGTAAAGCTGCTTTGAAACAATATGTAAGAAAAAAAAAGAAAAGAAAAAAGCGCTTGTTCAGCTCAGATTTATTTACATGTCCCCTCTGATTTAATCATTTCTGACGCACCTACTGTAGTTACTGTAACTACACTATATTTGCTCTCACAGACACATTCACAACGGACCCGTATATCTTCTCCTCTTCTCTTTGTGCAGTCTGAATCAAAATGGTTAACGTTAGTGCCATGAACACACCGCTGTCAATTTTGAGAAGAACCACCTTCAAACAAGTTAATAGCAAGCATTTAAGGGGCCTGCTAAAAAGGAAGCTATATTAGCGTTAGAGTAACGTAACCAGCCTGAATTCACCAAATTGTTCCCTGGGCCTGAGGGTAGCCTCTTCTTCCTTGCTTCTCTCTTAATTCTCATCAGCAGGACTAGCGCTATCGCTCGCTTCTTACAACGGGACAGATACATGTTTGCTGCTGACCGAAAAGAGGAACAACAGACTATGAAAGAGCTCCCGCTAAAAGTTTTTAAAACTCCGCCTACGCCATAGCGCAGAGCAGGGCAAATCGCGTTGTATCTGAAGGGCAACGCTAAACCCAGCGGCCAAGCGCTGTGCATACCGCGTCCTGTGTGAAAGGCCCATTACGCGGTCATTATGTGGGAAACACACCGCAATAGAATAAGCACTAAACGCTAACTTTATAGTTCGACCTCTTATTAACGTTCGCGCTCTTCCACTGATAAACATGGTATTAGCTTTGTGGCTGATCTAATATAGCAATGCATTAGCGGCTGTAAGTGATGTTACAGAATATTTAGAAGTGATAATGATAGGACCGTTAACTAGAACTACCACACCGTTTTTATATACAGTGTATGAACTAAATCTACAATCATTTCACATGACGAACGACAGACTCACCTGGGTGGCTTGGCTGATCGCTTTCTTCTTTGTGGATTTCTGGCGCTGTTGCAACTCTGGAGCTGCAGACCGCCCTCTGGTGGGCAAACTATGCAACACTCATAACATGAGTGAAGAATATGAGACTGTTTCTCATGTTTCATCGGCCGTTATAAACGCCGATGCCGATTTAAATGCAATTAGCTCATATCGGCCGATAATATCGGCCGGCCGATATATCGGTCGGGCTCTAATTGTTAGTAATGAAAATGCGTAAATATCATCTTTCTCTGTGTGTTGTTTTTTGGTCGTTCCTGCTATGGTTCTTTCTCTATATATTTATGGGAGAATTTTGTGTTTCTTCTCTAAATATAAATGGGGCAAGAGATGTAAGAAAAATATTTCAATTATTTGAGACATAGAAATCATGATGAACCGAAGCAGTTAAATTCAGTTATTGAAATCACATGAGATTGTTGATCTTTGTTTGGTCATTGTTTATAGTGCAAAGACTGAGTAATACAGATTCCTTGCACTGGTTGTTACAAGAACCCTTGATTCATGGTTCTCGTTTGGACATATCAAGTAAAGGACCTTTCCCAGCACTTGAAGGAATTTTACTCCGTTCTGGTGTGATAACCCTTGGACATCTAGTACAGCTCGCAGGAACAAACTTTAAGAATGTTGATTTGGTAGGTGAACATCTGGGCATTCGATCCACACGTGTGGTGACTAAACTCCTTGAAAAGTGGAGATCTGCTCTTACAACAGAAGAATGTAAATTGCTGGAGGACTACTCTGAGGGACTGATTATTCCGGATCGCAGGGATCCGTTTCCTAATTTGCTGCTATCACCTAATTTAGAAGAATGCAAAGGTGTTTTTTTGTATTCTGAAAATGTGTCATTAATGGGTTCAGAGCTGGCCTCTGGAAAAGCCTTATATAAAAGTTGTATCAAATCTTTGAATAAAAGGTTTTTAGATAATAAAGTAGATACACCCTGGCGTACCATCCTCCTCAGTGACTTGATTCTGGAGCCAGGTCTGTAATTATTTAACATAACTTGCTGAATGTGTCTTAATTTTTCCTTGTATAACAAGTCTGTCTATGATCATGGGCATCATTGCATTCATTAAACGGGTACTAAAACTACAGCAAAAATCTTATGTATAACAGTCAGAACTAGGGATGTCAACGATTAATCGATGATCGATTAATTGTCGATAAGAGATGCAATCGATTAAGGCTATCGATGGTCGGTTAACCGATTCAATGTTGGGCTGCGTGCGGCTCATGCGCACTCAACACGTGCGAGCGGCTGTGAGTGACGGTGACGATATATAAAAGCATCATCATTCATTCACAATGTACAAATTAAGCTTTTAATGTGATTTAAACTTTAAAGTACATTAAAATAGAAACAACATAAAAGTTCTTCAACATTAAATGCAATAGAAATGTAGTTACTAATCATTTCATCAGATAACTGTTTTATATCGTGCGCTTTGCAGGGCTGCGGGACACAGTGACAGGACAGGTAGTCTATTCATTCCTACAACTTGTTAATTCATTCCTACGAATTATTAATGTGGCAATTGTCCATGTTTCATTAATTTTGTTCCTTAAATAACCCATGATTTAAGTGAAATAAGGGAACAAATTAATAAATCGAACGAATTCTTAATTCATGAAATCTTTAATTTCCCTTCCCATGTTTACCACAGTAAGAGATGCGAAAACAGTTATTAAAAGCGAAAGATAATAAAATAAACCTGGGAAATTAGAGGGTTAGACTATGAAGATTTAGGAAAAGAAACGATGCCTAAATATACTGAATTTGTGGAAATTCGTGATCAACCGGCAAACCAGAACAAAGCCGCGTAAATGAAGACTATGGGGTCCAAAAGCATGGTGGCGATCTAACATTTTCCAGTTAACCTATTATTCCTCTAATAAACAAAGCTTTTATACCACACTTGTCATAATCAGATCTTATCATTTCTAAATAAATAATTGCTGGATTCAAAACAGCGATTAATAGGCGCTGTGACCGACACATTCCTGGAGCATTCAGTTTAAATAGACCGTAGTATACCGGTCCTCTCTGCTGTTCCAAGGACGTTTTTGCTCATATGAAGAGGATCATCTTTTCCGTCTATATGCGAATGCGTGTTAAGTACAAGCCTAGTTTACATTATAAATAATAGTTTAACATTCAAATACATTGCGAATATGGAAACATTTCGATTTGTGCCGAATGAGACATGAGCAATAACCTCCAAATAAATCTAGCCAAAGCCGCGCTCGCTCATCCTCGTCTGCACGCATGCACTGTCACGATCTAATGCGCTGTATGCCGGATTATTTTAGGACAGAATCCAGCAGGATCAAATTAATGTGAGCAACTGTGTTTTGGTGCAGCAGCGCCGATGTAGTTCACTTAATGTGCAGCGCAGTCACACGCGCTCCACATTTCGGATAATTTTATACAATAATGTCAGTTGAAAACATTGCAATTGTGCTTTAAAATACAACAACGAGCACCACAAAACCATTTAAAGATGCGCGTTCAGCGTTCTCCGTGCGGGATTGGAAACTGTCAACAAAGTAAAATGACCTCAAAAGTATGGCGCGCTCTCTTCATTTTATCAAATGATCATAATCGCATCTATTCATTTTATAATCCTGCTACTAGCATTTTATTCAGATTAAAACCTCTTTAATTCAAGTGAGAAAGCGTTTTGTGTGTGTGTGTGGCTTTTGCACATCCTGTCATACCGTTGACTGCGTGCCTGCAATAGACGCATTTTGCAGTATTATGGTTAACGATTAATCGATTAATTGATCGTTAATTTAAACGACGATCGATCATGGAAATAATCGAAATTTGACATCCCTAGTCAGAACAATGTTTTTTCGGCTCCGGATAGATACTGTTTGAATTCCATTTCTGTCTGTATAAGAAGTGTATATTTGTTGAGAAAGTTTGATGCTGAAGCTGTAAATATTGAAGGATGGATGAGTGTTGAAGCTGAGGTCTGTGTCACTATTGCTAGAGAAGATATAAAAGAGGAAGGTGAGAGAAGTGAGACGACTGAAGAATGAAGCTGAATGTGGCACAATGGTAGAAATGAAGCTTGTGTGTTACATGAGGATGATACTGATGTGACAGAAGAGAGCTTGGACACTACTGTGATGGAAGGGGACTTATACTCTACTCTCTTTTTTTTTGCATTGAAGTATATATTTTAATTTCTTTTTAGTATACATTTTTGTATTTATATTCAAAAAAGCTCTCCTCCATTTCTTTGTGTCATCAGTGTAAGATCAGGATCACATGTGTCCAGCTCTGTGTCTGTGAAGAGTGACTGGTCAAAAGGTGAACCACTAAACTTCAGTGAAGAAACACCATCAGCTACTGACAGGTATTGCAATTGTTTTTGTTTTTTTACAACATGGCATTAGCTCCACTGGGATATCTGTGATAGAAAATAAGTAAATAATACAATAAATCACAGAGTTTCTGCTTCTTTCTTCACTGAACTGTGTCTAGAGCTTCTTTCCAGTAATACAGTTACACAGACAGACACTAGAGAGCATAAATTCAATAATGAATATAAGAATCAAACATGAATGTGTACATCTATCTTAGGGCTGTCATTTTTCGTTCGAAAATCGATTGCACAATCGATCGGACCAACCAAAAAAAGTTTCGAAAATGAAATTAGGGAATCGATTTTAACCAAATATGTACACTATTAATTTTAAAAGAATTAAACAATTAAAAAATAGATGTAACAAAACTCACAAACAAACAGAAAAAGAAAATAAAGAATTCCGAAATGCAGATAGACGTTGCAAAAGCTAGACAGAAAATACCAGCAATTTTACGCGCCTATAGGACCCAGTGACGTCGAAAGCGACCGCAGGAGGTGCTGAGTTATGAAAAGGAGCCACCATTGCCAGCTGAAAGCGACCCGCTTTTGTGGTGGAAGATTGGCAGTAATACTCCCACCTTGCGCAGCTGGCAATGAAGTACATGAGTGTCCCTGGGAGCGCGTTTTCTCAACAGCTGGACATATAATAAACGCTCTGCTCTGGACCCCGAAAATGCTGATCGACTTGAGCAGCTGTTACTAAACCGAGCCGTTGTTAACTAGCTGCGTAAATCCACGTTCATTACCAGCGTTTATTTGCGCAGCTACTCAGGTAACACCAGCTCTCTGTAGTAACAGCTGCTCTATGTGAAATCACGCACCTGATGGAATTTACCGCTGATTAGAGAACCGACTTTACTGACGAGATGCGCATTAACGATCGGCGCAGCCCTACACACAAGTCCTATTCTTCAAGTAATTTAAAGTTTCATTTTTTTGAACAGTTGTTTGAAATGGATTGAATCATTATTTAAAATATTGGAGATTTTTGAATTGCCTAAATCATAAATGCAGCCGGGTTGAAACCTGCAGTGATGTTTTTCTTGTGTTATGGCAGCCGTCCCCTCTGCATATTATTAGAGAATGTGGCACTCCTGTTGCTGTTCGTTATTCTGCATGAAACTTCATGCCAATAAATAAGAAATAATGCTGATTTGTGCGTTTCCAGTGCTCTCTTTATGTTCGTCCATTATTTAGCGTTTTTTTTAGACATGGAAAATCGATTTTACAATTGATTGAATGAACACTTATGTCTTAAAAATCTAATTATTTTTTCACAAAAGTGACAGCCCTAATATATCTACAGAAATGACCATTTACAAAATTAAACCTTTTCAAATGAGACTCTCTCCCTCCCTCTCTCCCTCGTGTCATCAGTGTAAGATCAGGCTCACATGTGTCTGTGAAGAGTGACTGGTCAAAAGGTGAACCACTGAACTTCAGTGAGGAAACCCCATCATCTACTGAAAGGTATTTCATTTGTTTTGTGTTACAACATTGCATTAGCTAATTTCTCCACTGGGACATTTGTTATAGAAATTAACTAAATAAAACAATAAATCACAGATCATAATATCTACTTTCCTTTTTCATTGAAGTCAGTCTGGAGCTTTATTCCAGTAATACAATTAAACAAGCAGCAGCAAGGAGGCATAAATTCACCATAGAGACATGAATGTGTCCTTCCATCTGTTTAATTACCATTCACAGCATTAAACCTTTCAAACGAGACTGAAGAACTCCTGGGGGCTGATTCATAAAACAAGTCACACTTTTTTTCATAGTTTGGTTGGTCCTGCGACTTATAGTCAGGTGCGACTTATTTATCAAAATTAATTTGACATAAACCAAGAGAAAACATTACTGTCTACAGCTACGAGAGGGCTGTATTCTTCTCAGTGCTCCTGTAGCCTACACTGAGCAGCATAGAGCGCCCTCTCACGGCTGTAGAGGGTAATGTTTTCTCTTGGTTCTAAATAAATGTGACTTATAGTCCAGTGCGATTTATATATGTTTTTTTCCTCGTCATGACATATTTTTGGACTGATGCGACTTATACTCAGGTGCGACTTGTAGTCTGAAAAATACGGTAATAAACTATATTGCACTATATAGTAGTCAACATCAGCACAATGGTAATCTCATAAAAACCACCAACATAAAGGAAACCCTTTTAAATACAAAAATTCTTCTCCTGTTCTGATTTTGAATAGAAATGCATAAAATATGAGTTAATTTCTACATTACCGCTCATTATTCAGTCACATGCAAAGCATGCTGGGAACCTGAAACGTGAACTTGAAAAAAGTAACAGAGTTAGTACAATTTAAATAATGTTTTAAACAAACTAACACAGATATTTAAGTTGAAGTTACACACAGTATTACGTTGATGTAATTATCAACATTAAGATGTCAGGACAACTCTTTAAACTTGTTTAGCACTTAAAACTTTAATTAAATCAATACATTTGAATTTAACTTATACTAATACATTAAATTCAGTAGTGGCAACAGATCCACTGAATTATTTTTTTTAGAGTATTCGGTTGTTAAGTGATGACGTAAGAAGCGCTGCTTCCGGGTCCAAGCCTCAACTCGCTTCACTTGAGAATACTACCTCAGCAGCCGTTTATGAGCACTGTTTATTCATATTAATTAAGCTAAACGCTTTCAAACTTACGGTATACACTACAGTCTCCGTGCTCACAGCGTCCCAAACACAAATAATGTTTTATATATTTTTTTAATATTTATATTTTCATTGTCTGGCTATCTGAGACTTCAGTATGGAGTTAAAGGTTAAGATTATAACTTTTCGCTAGTATTCACTATCACATTGTGAGTTTATATTAGCACTTTTTGTTGTTTTCTCGTGGTAAATGATAGAGCGTTTGGACACGGAAGCGCTGCTACGTGACGTCAGACTTAACAACCGAATAGGGGCTGGATTCACAAAGCATTCTTAAGAAGAAAATTTCTTCTTAACTGCCATTTTCTTCTTATTTTTGAACTTTAGAAAAAAATTCAGAATATTTTGTATTCCCAAAAATTCATCTTAAGAATGTTCTTATCTTTTTTTCTTAAGGTTGTTCTTAAGACAAAACTTAAGAAGAATTCAAATTCTTGTAAAGAATCTTCTTAGAAATCATTGTAAATAACTTCTTAAATTTAGGACAGCCCAAGACTTGTCTTAAATCCCAAACAGTAAGAATTATTTAATTTATTGGGCTATTTGAAATTAATTGTTACATTTTTTTTAAGCATTAAAACAACAGCTACATACAATACATAGTAGGACTATTAATAGGGATGTGCACAGGTTTTCTGAAGTGACAGCGATGACTGATAATATAAACAATGATCGTTCATGATTAGCCTTTTGTTGACTTCAAAACTCAGTAACAACTCTAAAACGAGTCAGATAGGGAGCTTTAATTGAACGCTTTTAATTTTAGCTTATAAATACAACAATCTTTGGCAGTAATCAGCGCATATGAATGGGCAGGAGGCATTTGCTGTAGAAGTGCGGACGCATAGCAGAAGCATTCACTCAGATGAGAATGCAAAAAAGCACAAAAATGAATGAAACTGCAGCTTGAGGCTATTCTAAAAGGAACTGTTCAAAAACACACAGCTGAGCGCCAAAAATAGTGTGCTTGCTTACAATTATTAGGGTAAACTGCAAGAAAAAAAAAGTATGAGTTTATCTGTGCATCATGTTTTCATTCAGATAAAAAAGTTTTTCAAGAATTAAACCCAGAAGATCATTCTTATGAACTTGGTGGAATTTATCTTAAGAAATTTCTTAACTAATTTCTTGAAGATTTTCGTGAATCCAGCCCCAGGTTCTGACTACAAATGTCACATCAATAACGAATTTCCCCGTTATGAAACAAAAAATAATTAGTTTTCTTTTTTACAGCAACTTAATGGCAACACTGTTGGCAGTAAGTTACTGTAATTAAGATTTACAGTACCAAACTGAACTTGAGTTTAGGTTAACATACTGTAAAAAAGTCCAATTCATCAGTATACTACTGTAATTATTTTTATATATATTAGATTTTATATTTTTATTCATTTTTTACTCTACATAGGTACTTCTGGCATTCAATTAAAAAACAGATACAATTATAAAATATGAAATTCTTTATTTAAATCATTGTGGCCACCACCTTTGCTAACCATCTACTTTGTTAGTATCAGAAACTTCTTCTCTGAAAAACAAGTGAAATGGCACACTTTTAAAAGGCAAACTCCATATAGAATACACAAATCTTTCAAAACCATTAATGTTCTCTTACCGTGGACTATCAGTCTCAAGGTGGCTGGCATGCTCGTGTCTTTCTACTGGCCAACATTAACAAATAACGCTTTAGCAAAATTTCACATTAGTTAACTTAATGTTAATATAAGATAAGCGTTGCTCGTTAAAAGTTATTTTAATTCAGCAATTCAATAAGATGACAAAAATTGTTTGAAGTGACCACGCAGTTTACCATTGTAATGTTTGTTACCACTATGTTGACGGGTAGCCTACATGTTACTAGGTTAACCCTCTGGGGTCTAAGGGTTTTCGGGCCTGGAGAAGTTTTGACATTCCCTGACTTTTGTGCTTTTTGCAGTTGCTTATAAACATAAACATGCCTAAAGTCTGATAAAAGTGTAATCAGTACAAATTGTGCGACTATAACATGTAAATATTTGACATGAGGCGCAATATGTAATTTTTCTGCTTTAAAAATAGCAGAAATCACTATATCTATGTTATATATATTTTTTAGTTGTGTACTTACATCATCCCGACAGTTTCCATGAACTTTCAAATCCGGAGAAAATTATAGTTTAATTAGAAGACACGGCACGTTTCTTTATTTCTGTCTTGTCGCCCGTCTATGACGTCATATAAACTTTGACCCCTCTAGTTTATCTAACTTCCTGCGGAACCGCCAAATACAAAGGTGAACAGAAACAAAGACGAGACGAAAAATAGTAGCCTTGATTGAGACTATTAATTTTATATTTATATTCGTATTTAAACCTCAATCAATAACTTAGTTATGGATCATGATTATGCTTTGCCTGCACGTTCTGTGAAGCACAAACGCATGGGTGAAATAAATGACCCGAGATGGTTTAGAGATAGAGAGTGCTTCGTGACAAGCTGAAACTACAGAGAGATGCCGAACTCGCTTGCATTCTGATAAACAGGTATGCATCCATTCAGCTAACTGTATCTATCCGTATATTTTGTGAAACGATATGATGTCTTGTGTAAAACGCAGACGGACTAGCTCTCATGTAAATCTACATTTGTTCAAATGCTTCAAATGCAGTTCTCTAACTTGTTCGATATCATAGTATAACGTAATTATAATTATTAACGAAAGGCGGTCGTGTTTTAACATCTATTACTACTAGCTAGATGGAATATTGATTTGATAGGGGTCTCATAATTCATATAGACGGTTTCACCGGGCGCACGGTCGTGTATATCGGTCTGGCTGCGGTGCCTTCTACAAACGTAGTTAAAGTCAAGGTGATGAGTAGACTGAAGTTGGGCTTAGGTGTTTGTGCTGCGGGGTGTGTTTCCCATACATTTATTTATTTTTGGAGACTCGCCACAATTTTAAAACTGATCTTTTTTCAAAAAGGCTTCATTGAATAAACATGAGTAACGTTACTTACTGCACGTTTCATAATAATAATTCCTTACATTTATATGTTTAAATATCAAAGCGAGGCACAGGTGTTTTTATATTGTTGTATTTCTGAAGGAAGACTTGCATGTTATATGCCTGATAGCAGCTTATGAGCGTACCAGCTCTACTTCAGTTACATCTGTTACTTGAGAAACCTCTATTCCTCGCGCTTTATGTCTATGCTTTAAAACATCTCTGTTGGCAAATAATGAATTTGCATTTTCATTAAGTCCGCCTGATCCCGGCAGCAAACATTTTGTTTATCAAAAAAAATATCTACTCTAGAGTGACTTGGCTGTTGTTATTGATTCTATTTGGAAGTCTACCGGAAGTTAAGTTAGGTCCACAAAAGCACTCATGCACAGTAACGTTTGTTTATGTTGTTGCCGTTGAAACCGTCTCTCAGTTCGCAAAGACGTGATTGTCAAAATACTAAGTTAGAATGACTGCGGAATGATAGGGAGCGACAGAGCGCGTGTTCCAATGAACAATAACTCCCATGAGCCTTACGCTCTTTCCCGACGTCATCAAAGTACGTCTTATGTTATCATTTTGATTGAGTGACCCCTGGTGGCCAAAAATTCCATACTGCGCGTTTAAATCATGTCCATCATTGTGTTTTTGAGGAAACAATGTTTATGCTTGGTTGGGAAAAACAAGAATGTAGAAGTCACTGAAATAAGGTTGTAAAACACCTAGATAACATTTGTTCACGAGACTGTCAAACATGGACCTTGTAGCCTAGAATTTTTGCTTCAAAATTATGTGAAAATCACATTTTTTACTCACTCACAGAATACAATGCGTTGATTTACATTTTTTAAGACACTTTTGGTTTTAGAAAGGGCATTGTTACGACTTCTAGGGGATAGCCGTAACAGAAAAGACTTTTACTTCACACCAGAGAGATGCCAAAGAAATCGATTTTATTTTATTTTAACGGGAATCTTTTCAGGGGTAGACAAGGCCAAAACAATAAACAAAACAAACTTTGCTTTGAAACTAAATAACCTCAAATGGAAATAAAGAAAACAAAAATACAGACCAACTTACCTACCTCCCTTAACCATAAACAAAGTGAGAAAAAGATACATATAAATAAAATGGCGTCTAACCCCCTACATCCCTTAGTGTGGCAAAATATAATAAACAGAAATATTTACAAAGTTATTTACAAATTTCCAGGCGTACATAAAGCAGAATCAGAATCCAAATCGTAGTCAAAAACAGGCAATGTTCAGAGAAACAGGAGATCCAGCATATGAACTAACAATGACAGACACTTAACAGATTCACTAAACAGAATATATCTCTCTGATATAACACTCACTACCAAACGACAAAGATACAAACAATAGCATACAAAACTTTAGAAAGCAAGCGAATCCAGAAAGCAGTCAACAAGGCTGTTTGGGGCGGTCCTTATATCTGGTTCATGTGTATAGTTGGACCAATCACCATCTTCAGCTGGTTAACAGAGGCCACATCCACCTGGAACACAAACACATCTACACAAACTAGCAAAAAAAAACACTAAAAGAGTACACAGATGCATAGCATATTTTAAAGGTCATAACACCCCCATCCATAAAATAAAACATACATTGTTTTACTGATTAACACGGGAGAGCGAGTCTGCAATAACATTTTCAATTCCTTTTTTGTGATATATTTTCAAGTTATAACCTTGACAGATCAGAGACCACCGCATTAAACGATGATTAGCATTAGACATTTGTTGCAGAAAGGTAAGTGGGTTATGATCAGTAAAAACCGTAATAGGCTGTACAGTTGAACCAATATACACTTCAAAGTGTTGCAAGGTAAGGATTAAGGCAAGGGCTTCTTTTTCTATAGTACTGTAGTTCAGTTGATGTTTGAGGAACTTTTTTGAAAAGAAACTGATTGGATGATTCAAACCATCTTCTCCGGTCTGCAATAAAACAGCACCAACGCCTGTACCACTGGCATCGACTTTTAACAGGAATGGTTTTCCAAAATGAGGGGCAACCAGTGCGGGGGCACTACAGAGCAGAGTTTTCAGAGCTTCACAAGCACACTAACATTCAGGAGTCCACTTAAACAAAGCCGCTTTACGGAGTAATCCTGTGAGAGGATTGGCAACAACAGAAAAATTCTTACAAAAACAGCGGTAATGACCTGTCATACCGAGAAATCGCCGAAGTTCCCTCCTAGTCTTTGGGACTGGAAAATCAAGGATAGCCTGGATCTTTGAGTGTAGGGGACGAACTTGACCACTACCGACTTCTTTACCTAGATATGTGACCGTAGCACAACCAAATTCACATTTTGTTAGATTCACAGTAAGATTTGCATCAGAGAGACGTTTGAAGACTTCATCTATGGTTTTAAGATGATCTTCCCAAGTGTCAGCATAGCAGACAACATCATCTAAATAAGCTTCACACTGAGGCACGTTAGATAATACCTGAGACATTAATCGTGGAAAGGTAGCTCCAGCATTTCGAAGGCCAAAAGGCATAACCTGATATTGTAAGAAGACATCAGGGGTGGCAAAGGCAGATATTTCAGATGCACGCTCAGTGAGCGGCACTTGCCAATAACCTTTTAGTAGGTCGAGTTTTGTTACAAATTTAGCATTACCCACCCGGTCTACACAATCTTCCATGCGCGGCATAGGGTAGGAATCAGCTTTGGTTAATGCATTAACTTTTCTGTAATCTGTACAGAACCTGGAAGTACCATCTGGTTTGGGGACAAGAAGACATGGAGAAAACCACGGGCTAAAACTAGGAACTGCCAAGTTATGGTCAAGTAGATACTGGGTTTCTTGCATCATCAATTCTTTCTTGAGCGGATTCACGCGATAAGCCCGTTGTTTGATGGGTGCATGTGAACAGACATCAATGTTGTGTGTTAATACTTGTGTAGTTGTGGGGAAATCACTGAACAAAGTCGGATATCTCTTAATCATACTTTTGATATCAGCCTGGGCAGACATGGATAAATGGGACAACTTTGCTGAAAGGTTTGATAGAGTTTCTGAATTGGACAATCGAGCAGAGGTAAAGGTGGCACTATTCATCTTCAACCCATCAATTTCCGGAGAATATTCAGAGGGTGGTACAATTACTGGAGCAACAGTAAGGACAGGGGTCTTAATCTCAGAGTCGGATCGTGCCACATATGCCTTCAGTATATTAATATGACAGACACGTGATTTTCGTCTGTGATCGGGGGTGTAAATAACATAATCAGTGTCACTCAGTTTCTCTTTAATCTTATAGGGACTGGTAAATTTAGCTTGAAGCGCTGAACCAGCCACAGGAAGCAAAATGAGAACTTTATCACTAATTTGGAAGGAGCGCTGGACAGCTTTTTGATCATATCGAGCCTTCATTTGGTCTTGTACAGAACCAAGTGAGCATTTTGCCAGTTTCCACAACTTATGCAGTTTTTCACGAAATGAACTAATATAATCTAAAACGTTCTTAGTGGGGGAGGAGTGGCCAGACAAAAGAATTTGCTCCTGTAAAATCTTCAAGGGACCACGCACAGTGTGCCCAAAGATCAATTCTGAAGGACTGAAACCCAGGGAAGCTTGAGTCATGGTACGAACCGCAAATAACAACAGTGGGATTTCCTCATCCCATTCTTTTTGTTTTTCAACACAAAAGGTTCGTAGCATGGATTTAAGAGTTTGATGAAATCGCTTTATGGCACCTTGGGACTGAGGGTGATACGCACTTGATACCTGATGTTTGATGTTTAATTTTTTTATTACTTTGGCAAACACTTTAGACATGAAATTAGTTCCTTGATCAGATTGTATATATTTAGGCACTCCAAAAGTAGTGCAGAATTTGACGATCGCTTTGACTATTCCATGAGCTTTAAGTGAACGCAGAGGTATCGCTTCGGGATACCTGGTCGATGCACACATCAGCGTTAACAAGTAGGAATTTCCCGATTTAGTTTTGGGCAATGGCCCAACACAATCAATCAAAATGCGATCAAATGGTTCACCAATAGCTGGTATTGGCTTCAAGGGGGCCAGGGGAATACTTTGATTTGGCTTGCCAGATAACTGACATGCATGACAAGATTTGCATTTTTTGAAACGTCCGATTTCATTGAAGGCCAAAAGAAATGTTTCAACAAACTATCATAAGTTTTTCGAACCCCTACGTGGCCAGAGAGTTCATGGTCATGTGCTACACTCAAAACTTGCTCTCGAAAGGGTTTTGGGACGACAACTTGAAAAACTGTACCCCAATCATCAGTGACATGACGTGGAGACCACTTACGCATAAGGACGCCACCGTCAAAAAAGTAGGCAACTGGATGCTCTGGCAAAACGTTCAGCTCGACAGCAGCTGCAACACAGGGACACAGAGTTTGATCGGCACGTTGTGCCTCAATTAACATTGTTTTTCCAAATGGTAAATCAACATTAGGAAGTTCACAGATCTGTACTTCAGCTGAATTTTCTTTTTCCTCTGTCTCAGCAGTATTGTCAGCACACAAAAAGGTTTTTGACAGATCTACAGTGTCTTTTAGTTTTTGAGCTTGAGCTCGGGTCACCACACATGTACTAAACACATCAGGAAACTCTTCCTGTAAAGCATCTTTTTCATGAACATCAGGAACATCTATAACTTCTGCTAGGTCATTCCCTAGTATGAGCGCAACACCTTTAACAGGTAACTCAGCCCGAACTGCCAGTTTAACTTCACCAGAAATAATTCCAGAACGCAAATAGACATTGTGTAAAGGAATTTTAACTACAGAGAGGTCAATGACTTGCACTAGTACACTGGAACCACAGCTTGATTGTTCTGAAAATGGGAGCACACTCTCTAAGATTATGGACTGAGAGGCACCAGTATCACGAACGATGTGAACACTTTTTGTTTCAGAGTCTGTTTTGCTAAACGACACTACTCCATCAAAAATAAATGGCTTAAATGCAGATTCAGTAATTGTATCTAGAATCTCCGGCTCGGGAGAGAAAATGGGTCGCTCAACTAAAGCAACACTTTTATAAGCATTTTTTTTGCTAGCTTTGCGTTTCAGACTGGGACAGGTAGCGATGAGGTGTTTCTCTATATTTAAAGCACTTGAAGCATTCTTTGGAACTGTAGGGGAATCTTTAGAATTACGGACACGATCAGAAAAACAACGCTTTGTGGGCGAAGAAAACACTACTTTATGAGTAAGCACAAACTCATCCACAAAACAGCGGCTTCAGAAAGTGAAGACACTTTTTGTTCATTCAAGTATATGATGATTTTCTCAGGTAGACAATTCTTGAACTCTTCCAACAATACAAAACTCTTTTAACTGCTCAAACGTATCAACCTTATTTGCAGTGCACCACTTCTCAAACAAATTGGCTTTGTCTCTTGCAAATTCAATGTTTGACTAGGGGTTTTCACATGATTTCGAAATTTCTGTCTGTATGCCTCAGGAACTTGGTCATAAGCGCGCAACACAGCATTTTTCATTACTCCATAATTCAGGCTCTGTTCAAGAGTTAAAGCGGAACAAAATTCCTGTGGTTTTCCAACGAGTTTACATTGTAACAGGAGAGGCCAAATACTTTGTGGCCATTTCAGTGTGGCTGCGATACATTCAAATACCGTAAAATATGTATCGACTTCACTCTCATGAAAAAGTAGAACTAATGCAATTTTTCTACTGACGTCAAATTCAGGTTCACTTACTTGTAAAGCTCGTCGCGGTGCAGGAATAGGGCTTGGAGTGGAAGTATTTACCGGTGGGGATACAGGCAGACTTACACTGGGCACATCAGCAGCTGAGGGGTGAACAGGTTGTTTGGTTTTTATCTCCAGGTCCAGCTCCTTGAGCCTGATAGCTCGCTGGGTTTCAAGATCAACTGTGCGCACATGCAACAGCTGGCTCTGATATTGCTGTTTGCTCAACTCCAACTCCAGCTCTTTCAATCTGACCGCCAGCAAAGGATTAACAGGAGAAGGAAGGTTAGCGGGATCTATGCTGGTCAACTCTGCAGGTTTGGGTTCTGCCCCCTTCCCTACGAAAGCCGACACTTGAGCTGCAACACCCGCCTCACCCTCACCTTCATCAGACAAAATCCCATGTTCAACCAAGTGCTTGTAAATCACTTCCTTAATGTCCTGTTTCCTAGCACTTCGCGTAACCTGGATTTGATATAAATCCGCAACCGCTAATAAGTCATCTTTGCGGTAAACATCCAACTGATGTACTGAAGGTTCAATCGCAAACTTATCTAATTCAAATTTTGAGGCCATCCCTAATTCCCTCCGCCTTAAATGAAAGCCACTAGGCAAACAAACAAATACAAAGCCAATTTCATGAGTTTAAGGTCTCCTTCACCGGCTAACTTTTGAGACGAGCCCCCAATTTCTGTTATGACTTCTAGGGGATAGCCGCAACAGAAAAGACTTTTACTTCACACCAGAGAGATGCCAAAGAAATCTATTTTATTTTATTTTAACGGGAATCTTTTCAGGGATAGACAATGCCAAAACAATAAACAAAACAAACTTTGCTTTGAAACTAAATAAACTCAAATGGAAATAAAGAAAACAAAAATACAGACCAACTTACCTACCTCCCTTAACCATAAACCAAGTGAGAAAAAGATACATATAAATAAAATGGTGTCTTACCCCCTACATCCCTTAGTGTGGCAAAATATAATAAACAGAAATATTTACCAAGTTATTTACAAATTTCCAGGCGTACACAAAGCAGAATCAGAATCCAAATCGTAGTCAAAAACAGGCAATGTTCAGAGAAACAGGAGATCCAGCATATGAACTAACAATGACAGACACTTAACAGATTCACTAAACAGAATAGATCTCCTATATTTTTCCTGAGTATTTGCTGAGATAAAGTTCATTTTAATGACGCGTTTCTAAATGATCACGCAGAACCAAGGTGGCAGACAGCACACTCTGTTTGTTTTCTTTATTTTATAAATGCACAAAGTTTTGTTGATATTATGTGTATGCAGGGAAAAATCGGTACAGACTATCTTTCTCTTATGAATATAATAAAACTAAAGACTTTTTGGAGTTATGAAGGATGCAGTACTACTCTATAGGTACTCAAGATTAACAGGATATTCAGTGAAAACGAGCATTTCACCCCCCCCCCCCCCTTTAAAAGAAACGGGACAAATTTAATCTTGACTAACTATATATCATTATAAAGATCTAAGCCTCAATCATCGATGACAGATCGCTGTTTTTCAATGGAAAGCTTATAAAGACTGTATTTGCTACATTTGTGTAAGCAGTACACATAAAAACATGAATAATGGAAACGCAGTACATACCAGATCCGTCATAATAACGAGACATAAACACATCCACAGCTGTAAATCCTGGTTTAGTTAGAAAGGTAAGGGTGCACTGAACGACATCTCATCGAGCACGTTTGGTCCAACAAAGCAATAATGTTTATGGATCAGCAGTAATATGGATCATAATTCCTTTGTTTACGTTTCAGTTCTTCAGCGACAGAACTGTTTGTGTCCCTTATGGAATAACTCACGATAAGAAACAGAATGAGACGATCCACAAAAAAAAGTGAAAGATAGGCGAAAGATAGTTTATTTGAATTCTGCCGCTCTCTTGTGACGGCTGGTGACACGCTCTGACGCACCTGTCAGCTGATGGAGGCGGAGCTTATAGCGATCGTCTTTTTTTTAGTTTTATTTTTCAACAGCTTTTATATATGTGAAGTGTGTGTTTTATGTTGAATGTGAATGTATCTACATGATTACCATCTGTTTGAGTGCAAATCAGCCAAAATCAGCTCGCTATTACTGTATGATCACTGCTATCAAAGTGAACGCGTCTATATATGAATAGAGAGAGTGGATTAATTACTTTATGGCACATTTGTGTTATTACCATCTGTATAAGTGGCCATCAGCACTTATTTGCATTGTAAATCATAGTAAATGTCGCATTTCTAGCGATCTCCGGTTTATCTGTAATTGAAATACAAATTTAAAAATCTTTATTTTTATTCTTATTTTTCTTACTCAAATTATTCTTATTGTATTTCTAGTGCTCAAATAGATCACTTAGACATCAAGTTTATGCCTAGTGTTTTATAATTGATAATAAAAAAAACTATGCAGTGGTATGTTTAATGACTAAATAATTTGTAGAAGCCTTTAATACAGCTGGTAAATATTTTGTATATTTGGGGCGGGGGTGGGGGGTGTAGACAGTCTCATAAAAATATTTGCAGGTGGCAAATTTTTCAAGATGTATTATTCAGATTTGAAATAGAAACTCAGGAAACATGTGACTTTCAACCCATTACTTTTCTAGATTGCTCCAGGACTGATTTCATGCATTTTTATATCAAGTAAAAAAATATTTAAGTGTGGTAAAAAAAAAAAAAATCAAGGCACTTCAGTGTCTATAACTTGTAATATTTTTGAGCATTATCAAATCTGGTTGATTAAAAAGTAAAGCCCAAAGGGTCTTCTTTTCAAAGACACCAAAATGTTTGAATTATAAGTTAGTTAGAGCACTTTCATCTGTGAGTCCCATAATGGGGGGTCAGGTTAACAGGTTAAGTTATTTTCGGTTTTATCAGGAGAATAAGCCACAAAATGCGTATTCGCGTTAGTTGACTCCAGAGGGTTAAACTGGTGTGCAAAAATGTTGACACAAACACAGACAAACATATATTTTTTACCTTGGTCTTATTCTCTTGTAAGGTGCATCGATACAAACTGCAGATGTTCTCCAGAACTCTTCCACTCTAGTTGATTCATCCCCGGGCAAAACCTGTGGCACTGCCCCGCTGGTTTTTGTGCCTTTCTCGGACGCAAGTGGTGCACCAAAGTGTTACTCAATCAACAATACAGAACCCGAGTAAATTTTACTAGGTTAAACTGGTGTGCAAAAATGTTGACACAAACACTCAGACAAGTGTAAATATTTTTTTTTCCTTACATACTGGACTTATTCTCTCGTATGGTGCATAGACACACAGCACAGATGTTCTCGAGAATGCTACGGTTCATCCCCAGTCAAAAACCAACGCCACTGCCTCGGACCTCGGACGTGAATGGCGCGCCGCGACTCAACAAAAGACAATATAGAACTGTATACCATATGGAACAGTAAAGTGATGCCCCGGTGTATTTCTGATGTACAGTTGTACTCCAAGTGCTCGTGCTGTTCCTGGCACGAAAACCAGATAGATTTATCAATCATTACAAGCCATGTAATATCCATTGTAGTCAGTCCATATCTGTTGCAGAATTGTGGACATGGTGTAAATCAAATCTTGTCAATCCAAATGTGAGATATTAGGAAAACAATGCAGCCTCAATACAATGGCACCAAAGAGGCCATTACGGAAAATACAGTAGTATACAGCAATTAAAAAAAATACAGTAAGTCACTGTGTGTGGGGTTTGACGTCACAGAAAATTCCCATGATGCAAAGGGTATTAGTTATTTACTGTAAAGCGAATTTGCAGTATTATACCGGGTGATATACAGTAAATAACTAGAAATTACAGAAATGTCTAACAGTGTACATGATGTCTCGGGACAGTTTCATATTACTGAAATAGCACATATTTTTACATTTGTATTGCCAAAATGACTGAAGCGTTGCTGTGTACAATATATACAAAGCAACATATACATTAAAATCAAACCCTCATAAGACCCTGTCCATATGAAAGAGCAAGAGATTCACATCTTTATTTCATCCCCCACAAGCTATACAGAACTACCCCCAAACCCCAACCCCCTCCAGCTTTTTTTTTTTTTCAACCCCACTTTTTTTGGCTGTGAGGAATGGTGTTGTTATCATGTTACTGGATTGAAATATACTGCTTGCACTCAGCAGCCCTATTATTTTTAATAAGTCAATTTTATTATTTTCCCCAGACCATAATAATAACAAATTCTCAATTAAGACAAAGCGGAATGCTCTGCCAGCTGCTCTTGTTTCACAGCGAGCGAGATTCGCGCTAACAGACCCAGGTTCACCGTCCGTGTTTTGATTTTACAAAATCAGTTTGAGCGAATGCAACTTATTGATCATGAGCCCAACATTTAGCAAGGCAGGAAAACAGGCGATTCTTAAACTTGGACCTCATTATATTGAAGTACAAATCCAAACACTAGAAGCAACCTACACTCTCTTCGTGTTCTTTCATTAAAAATTATGCATTTTATTTATTCACAGGCTATATGGTGGAAATAATATTTTAGTTCAAAACTTCAAGTGCCATTGTTTAAAAAAATGCTTTGACTAATGTTTCATAGACCTTCAGTTATTATGCTTTAAATTCCATGCCATTTTTAATTTCACAGTATTTTCACCTCCTAAATGACCTAAATAACACATTTTAACTGATTAATCACATTTTTGTTTGCTGCATGTTTTTTAAAAACGCTAAAATTACGTTTCTGAGAGGAAAATATATGTCATGTATAAGTTGCATTTTATTACATTTAGAATTTTCTTATTTATTTAAAAGGGACAGTGCATATGAATGAACATAGCTTTTCAGTAATGTACATGTGCCAAAGTTAGCCCCCAGGCTAGTTTACATTTGTAGTCCCATGTGAGGTCCTTAACAATACCTAGTAACACAGCTAAACATTTAATTTAAACATGATTCGACTTAATTTAAAAGACACTACATTTAACAACAACATATAAGAAATGCCGCAGTTAGCAAACAGGGCATCTAATATGGCGTACTCATACATGACGGACACACACATATACACATACACAGTAAAGTGCTACTCAAAGTGCATTAAGTGCATTATCAATTTCTTAAATTGCTATTAGATGCTGCCAAGTGCTTGATCTAGTTTGGTATACATGCATACACTTTTAAAGTAATAAAATGAACCGTACCCATTTATCTAAATTACAACAATTATCATTAGTGGGCACATACTTGATTTGTTTTAAGCCATTGTTTAAGTTGGTTCTTAAAACTGGGCAAAATCGGGCTTTCTCTCACAGCAACCGGTAATTTGTTCCAGATCTCTATCCCCTTAATTGATCGTACATATTGTCCATATTGTCCAAATGCTGTACGTCTGTGAGGCACCACACAATCACCTCTCGTGAAGGCCCTGGTTACACTTCTGTCTCCGCCCGTTGTTTTCACTTTAATGTAATCACTTAGTGGGGGTGGGGCAAGACCATGTAGGATCTTATTTATAGCACAGGCATATTTGAGCTTTAAGAAATTTGCAAAGCTTAGTAGGTTTTATTTTTGTAAGCAGTGATGATATGAGAGTGGTTTTAGAGTTTTAAAATTTTTAGAGCTTGTTTGAAAAGTGACTCCATTTCTTTGAGCGTTATGGCATTTGTGAGTGACCAGGTTGTAAAACCATATTCAATATGAGAAAGGATCATAGAGTGAAGAAACATTCTGGCTACTTTACGTGACCGAGATGGTCTAATATGTCTTAAGTTAGAAAGATTAAATGTAACAGTTTTTGATAAGTTTTTTTTATGATTTTTGAAAGATAGTGTTGGATCTAATACAATGCCAAGGTATTTGAATTCTTATACAATCTGTAGTTATTCTCGGTTTAAAAATATATTTGAGCGAGTCATTTCAATCTGCCGCTTAGAAAACATCATACAAACAGTTTTTTCAGTAGTAGACATGATTTAATGAGCCACTCCTGTACATGGCTCAGTGCAGATGTAAGTGACTGAGAGGCTTCTTAAACAGTTTTTGCATGTGTAAAAATTACTGCGTCATCTGCATACATTAATATATTGATGTTTTGGCATACTGTAGGCAGGTCGTTAATGTATAAAGAAAAAAGAATAGTTGCAAGTATGGAGCCTTGAGGAACCCCTACTGGACATTCTAAATAGGGAGAATGGTTTCAATAGAGACACAATGTATTCTGTTGGCCAAGTACGAGTTCATCCAGCTGATGGCTTGTTCGGAAATATTAAAATGTGTTAATCTAGACAGGAGCATCTGATGATTGACAGAATCAAATGCCCTTTTCAGATCTAGAAAAATAGCACCAACAACAGGATGAGTGTCTAATGAATATTTCACCTTTTCCATAAACGCATTAACAGCTGTTTCAGTTGAATGATGAGCACGAAAACCAAATTGCATTGGATGCAGAGGGGAGCCGCATATATTTAGATGCTTTATTAATTGTTTCGCTATCCATTTTTCAATAACTTTTGATATAACTGGCAAGATATTGATTGGTCTATGATTATTTATATCTAACTACTCCCTGATTAAAAAATTGGTGTAATTGTGGCCATCTTCCAGTCTGGTGGAACAACAGATTGTTTGATTGATAAATATGTGTAATAGGGCAAACTAAAGACTCTTTATGCAATTTGAAGAAATGTGTGTCCAATCCAAACCGATCCTTAGCTATGGAATTATTTAACTCATCAATGATGGATGCCACATCTGGTTCCGTAATTTCTTTTATCATAAATATAGGCTGTGTGCAGTTTACAGTAGAAGAAACACATTCAGGTGTGATGAATAGAGATATTTCTTGGACAGAATAAAAAAAAAAATGAGTTTAACTCGCTAGAGTGAGTGGATCTTTCACCACTACATTATTAATTTTAAGTTCAGTTAATTTTTCTTGTTTATTCCGTTTGCCAGTTAGTTTATTAATGCTTTGCCATATTTTTTTCCCATTCCCTTTTGCATCAATAGTATTCAGAAAAAAATTAGATTTGGCCTTCCGCATTATTTGTATAACTTTATTTCTTGCTGAAGTGAATTGTTGTCTGTCTGAAGTAAGGCCAGTTTTAATTGCCCTTTTTAGTAATTGATCTCTTCTCTTCATTTGCAACCTAGAATCATTATGAAGCCATGGTGTGGCATTGTCATTTGCTCTTCTATGCCTCACCTTTTTAATAAATGATGCCATAACCATTTTAACCTTGCTGTGGAAAATGACACTATTGTCTATAACATCTTCGCTTGCGATTAGATAAGCCCAATCCTGCTCATTCAGGGCTATTTCCAATTTTTGATGTTGACTTTTAGGAATTATATTATGATACAGAGAATTATTTGAGACAATGGAGTTACAAGATCGTGTTTTAGTTAATTTTCGTGAAAAAAAAAGATTACATTATGATCAGACAAAACAGTTAAAAGGTTGTAGGTTTTAATAATTCTTTCAGGTTTGTTTGTAAAAAATTAGGTCTATTGTTGTTTTGGAGCGATTAGTTATTCGAGTTGGCGTTTTGATTAATTGTTCCAAATTAAAATGATCAGTTATGTGTTTAAGGCTTTTCCTTTCTTTCTTATTGTCCCAGTTAATATTAAAATCACCTATTAAAATTAACTATTTTTTTCAGATTAGTAAGATTGATAAGGGTTTTAAGATCGCTTTAAAAGTCTATTTTTGTGACGCTCGGACACTCTTCAAGACTTTCTCTTCTCTTCTTTATCCGCTGCCACCACCTCCTCCATCGACTCTTAAAGCGGATGACTTTGCAGTTTTCTTCACAAATAAGACAAGATCCATCAGTGACCAATTCTCCACACCGCAAACGGAGGACAACTTCACAATGACCGACGCAGACTCTTTCTCCAAACTTCTCCTGTCCAATCATCCTACTACTTGTCCACTTGATCTGATCCACACTCACCTCCTTCAAGCGATCTCTTCTTCAGTCATACCTTCGCTTACTCACGTTATCAACTCCTCTCTTCACTCTGGAACATTTCCCTCAGCAATAAAGCAGGCTGGGGTAAACCCACTGCTCAAGAAACCATCTCTAAATCCAGCGCTTCTTGAAAACTACAGACTGTGGGGGTGATTTCCCTTCTTCCATTCATTGCAAAGACACTTGAGCGAGCTGTGTTCAACCAGCTTTCCATGTTCCTTGTACAGAACAACCTCCTGGACAGCAACCAATCTGGCTTCAAAAGTGGCCACTTAACTGAGACTGCTCTGCTCTCGTTACTTGAAGCCCTGCGACTAGCAAGAGCAGCTTCAAAATCCTCTGTACTCATCTTACTGGACCTTTCTGCTGCTTTTGACACTGTTAATCACCAGATTCTCCTGTCCACCCTCAGAAAGATGGGCATCTCTGGAACCGCACTCCTGTGGGTTAAGTCCTACCTCTCTGACAGATCATTCAGTGTGTCTTCGAGGGGTGATGTTTCAAAGTCACACCACCTTGCTACTGGGGTTCCTCAAGGCTCAGTACTTGTACCACTTCTCTTCTCCATCTACATGACATTATTAGGATCTGTCATTCAGAAGCATGGCTTTTCTTATCACTGCTACACTGATTTCACCCAACTCTACTTCTCATTCCAACCAGATGACCCGACGGTAGCTGCTCGCATTTCAGCCTGTCTGAGTGACATCTCTAGCTGGATGAATGACCATCACCTTCAGCTTAACCTTACGAAGACAGAACTCCTGGTGATTCCAGCTAACCCATTGCTTCATCACAACTTCTCTTTACAGCTGGGCTCATCAACCATTACTCCTTTGAGGACAGCCAGAAACCTAGGAGTTGTGATGGATCATCAGTTAAGCTTCACAGACCACATTTGTTACAACTACCCGGTCCTGCACGTTTGCCTTATACAACATTAGGAAGATTAGACCCTTCCTGTCAGAGCAAGCAACCCAACTTCTTGTCCAAGCTCTTGTTCTCTCCAGACTGGACTATTGTAATCTCTCCTTACTCTTCCTGCATGTACTGTCGAGCCTTTGAAATTGATCCAGAATGCAGCAGCGAGGGTTGTCTTCAATGAGCCAAAAAAGCTCACGTTACTCGTCTCCTCATCAGGTTACACTGGCTACCAGTAGCTGCTCGCACTAAATCTAAGGTACTGATGCTGGCCTACAAGACGACCACTGGCACGGCACCAATGTACCTAAACTCATTGGTTAAATCTTATGTGCCCTCCAGAAGTTTGCGCTCTGAAAGTGAACGACGCCTTGTGGTACCATCCCAAAGAAGTTCAAAATCACTCTCACGGACCTTTTCCTGGACTGTGCCCAGCTGGTGGAATCACCTCCCAATCTCAATTCGTACAGCTGAGTCTTTACTCATTTAAGAGTGTCTTTAACATATAATATAACCCCCCCTCCCTTTCCCTGACCCCTATCCTTTCTAAAAACATTGTAACCAGGTATTATTATTGCTGCCTCAGGTGATGAAGAAGTTTACCACGTTTCTGTTAATCCTAGAAAGGAAATATTTGATTGAATTAAGAGATGCTCTAACTGTTCACATTTGGGATTCATGCTTCTAATATTTAGGTGTCCACCAAGTAGCCCTTTAGGTTTACACCATGGATCCCAAATTATCTTTGCCTGATTTATAGTATGAAAAATTCTTAATGCTCTGTGTTTCTTGAAAACTGGGTTTTTGGGTTTGACTGTAGTTATCATAACTTGGTTGTATTCATTGCTGCAGTTTATACCCAATGAAGTTGATATCGTTTGGCGTTTACCGCCTAAAGTCTGTGCTGCTTTGCTGGTACCTTGTGCTGGTCTCGCCATGTCTGCGTTGGTGTCCGGGTGTTTCCAATCGAGATGTATGTCCGATTGTTGGGCAACATGTTGAAGGCGCAGACCCATGGGTGAAGCCACTGCCGCGCCACCGACCCGGCGCATCCGGTCCACACGAGCCAGGCCCAAACCCTCCCGCGGAGCCGACCGCACAAGAAGTGTGCCGATACTACAATTTGTGGAAGAGACGGAGATCTTTTTGATGGTTTTCAAGATATTTGATTACATCCACGCAGGACCTGCCTGCCTGCATGAATGTGTTCAGGCGGCCATATTGTGACTTGCCCTCTCTCATGCACTCTCTCACCCTTGACTCGAATTAATAATGGAAGGCCTATAAACACTATAGGATATTTTTAGTTCCCTTCACTTTACAACAAATACTTTAACTATCAGAACAGAACAATAATTAAAAATAAGGTCAAGTGGCCTAGTGGTTAAAGGGTTTGACTCCTAACCAACCCAAAGGTTGTTGGTTCGAGTCTCGGGCCGGCAAAACCATGGCAAGGCACCGAACCCCCAACTGCTCCCCGCGCGCTGCAGCATAAATGGCTGCCCACTGCTCCGGGTGTGTGTTCACAGTGTGTGTGTGTTCACTGCTGTGTGTGTGTGTGCACTTTGAATGGGGTAAATGCAGAGCACGAATTCTGAATATTGATCACCAAACTTGGCTGTATGTCACGTCACTAATCACAGTATATAATGATAATATAGGCTTAACTATAAACAAAAATAAAAATAATAAGTTAAAGCGAAACAAAAGGTCAAAATCGACAAAGAATCGCCTGCTATTTTAACATCGATTTTTGTTTTGTTTTTCATGTCCGCAGGTCGAAGTGACCCCAACACAAATAACGTGATATTTAGCCCCTAAAATGCTAATTTTTACCAAGGCAACCCTGCTAAAAAAACGTATATTTTAACCCCGGGAAGCAATTTTTATTGGGGAACCAACTCGAAGCACGATTGGGCTAGTTTTGGACTAGTTTTGAGAAGCAACTGGGCAGGATTTGTTGTAAAAACCTGGTAACCCTGATCGGAACGCACGTGCTGGAGATATTCTTCTAATTATAGGAGCATCTTTACTGGTGAGATGTGCATGAAAATCGCATTCGATTTTTTTGCACAGCCCTACTGTGATGTGTCAGTTATGCACAGAGGAAAGTACAACATCTCTAATGCATTAAACAGCACAAATTATCGCTGTTTGCCATTGTAGATCGATTTGATCCATGATCAACATTGTGCTCTGCTTAAGAAGCCATTAAAGCCTTTTAAGCTTGCACATCAAATTATCCTGACTCATTGAACCTGGGTCAAATTGTCGTTTATGAAACTGCTGTAGTCCCGATTGATTTGTTAGGTTATTTCAAGTCTTGGACTTTAATCCTCTGCTTTTCTTAGCATCTTTTATGAAACAGCCCCCTGTAATACTGTGTTGTTGTTTTTTCTGTTATTTGTGTAATTCGTTTTCTTCTTATAGGACAGAAAAACTTAAACTAGTACTTAAATAGAACCTTCTCTTTAACTGCATTGACTTATAGCTGCAGTTTATAGCTATTTGTCCTCAATTAAAAAAATGGCATGATATTTCTCTAATATTTTGCCTTAACCACATTTAATTTTATTCACCATTTTAACAGGCTGCAATATGAGACATTAGATTCAGACTTCCAGATTAACAGGAACCACAAGGATTTCACAGTCAAACTCCTAGGAATCTTCCAGGTAGGAAAAAGATTTCATAAATGTTTATAACAAACAACTTGGTTACTTGACAATGTTTAATTTGTTTAGAAATATTTTTAATTACTGAATATATAATTTGGACTAAATGAATGGTTTAATAAAGGATTTGGTTTTTCTGTTCTTTTTTCTGTTTTTTGTTCTTTTTTTGTTTGTTTTGTGCTTTGTTTGTAGCATCTTGAGAAGAAAATAATCAATTTTCTAAAAAATGAGCTGGACATGTTTAAGAAAATTTTACAAAAAGAGGACATGCAGTACTTTGTGAAGGACTTTAATGAGAACCGATGCAGTATGAAAGAAGCAGCTCTTGATCTCACGCTCTACTTCCTGAGAGAGATGAAGCAAGATGAAGCTGCTGATACTCTAGAAGGTAAGAGACTCTGTTCACTGCTTCCAGTGCTGTGTTAGTCTGTTTTCTCTTCAACAATCTGTTATGACTCAGAGGAAGATCATTTGCTGTTCATATGGCTCTCATATTATGTTCATAACCTGCTCTGTCTCTTCCAACAACAGACTTCCTTTAGACTTCCACTCTCTGTTCTGTACATAACAAACCCAGAGACTAAACAATCTGTGTATTTTATTCCTGTGTTTAGATGAGCTGATCTTCATTCATCAGCTAAAGTGTAGCCTAAAGAAGAAGTATCAATGTGTGTTTGAAGGAATTGCAAAGCAAGGTGACTCTACACTTCTGAAGAACATCTACACAGATCTCTATATCACTCAGGGTTGTAGTGAACAGGTCAATACTGAACATGAGGTGAGACAGATTGAAGTTGCTTCCAGACGTCATGAATCACAGGAGATACAGGTTGAGTGCAAACATTTGTTTGAAACACTTGAACAAGACAAGCAGATCAGAACTGTACTGACAAAAGGAGTTGCTGGCATCGGAAAATCAGTCTCTGTGCAGAAGTTTGTTCTGGATTGGGCCGAAGGAAAAGAAAATCAAGATATCAGCTTCATATTTCCTCTTCCATTTAGAGAGATGAACTTAAAGGAGAAAGAAAAACTAAGTTTGATGGACCTTATAACTCAGTTTTTCCCAGAGACAAAAGGACTGAACCTTACAAGAAGAAATCAGTTCAAAGTCTTGTTCATTCTTGATGGATTGGATGAATGTCGACTTCCTCTAAACTTTAAGGATAATGAGACGTGGTCTGATGTTTCATCACCAGTCTCTCTGGATGTTCTCCTGACGAACCTCATCAAGGGAAATCTGCTTCCTTCTGCTCTCTTCTGGATCACCAGCAGACCAGCAGCTGCCAGTAAGATTCCTCCTGACTCTATCGACCGGCTGACAGAGATACGAGGATTCAATGATGCACAAAAGGAGGAGTACTTCAGAAAAAGATTCACGGATGAGAATCAGGCCAAAGAAATCATTGATCATGTTAAACAATCAAAGAGTCTCTTCATCATGTGCCACATCCCAGTCTTCTGCTGGATTTCAGCCACTGTTCTCCAGAATATTTTAGAGGAGAAAAGAAATAATGTTGTGAAAAACAATCAGGCTGATGATGTCTCTAAAACACTGCAGGAGTCAAATACTGAAGACACTCCTAAGACTCTGACACAAATGTACACACACTTCCTCAGATTTCAGATCCAGCAGAGCAGACGAAAGTATGATGGAGAACATACACCAGATGTTTCCTGGGATAAAGATGCCATCTTTTCACTGGGGAAACTGGCATTTGATCAGCTGGAAAGAAACAATGTGATCTTCTATGACACAGATCTGGAAGCCTGTGGTATTGTCGTCTATAAGGCATCAGTGTACTCAGGCATGTGTACCCAGATCTTTAAGGAGGAAACAGGGATCCTTTGTGGTACAATGTACTGCTTCGTTCACTTGAGCATTCAAGAGTTTATTGCAGCCCTTTATGCACATCTGCTTCTAGACATCAAGAAGAAAAATATATTTGTTCATGAGTCTACAAAATGGAAATATAAAAGTAAAACCATGATTGATTTGCTCAAGACTGCAGTGGACAAGGCACTAGAGAGTGATAATGGACACCTGGATCTTTTTCTTCGATTCCTCCTTGGTTTGTCACTCCAGTCCAATCAGAGACTCTTACAGGGTCTGTTGACACTGGAAAATAGAAATGAGCAGAGTAAAAAGGAAATAGTTCAGTACATCAAGCAGAAATTAGAGTCTAATCTGTCTCCAGAGAGATCCATCAATCTGTTCTACTGTCTGAATGAACTGAACGACCAAACTCTGGTGAAAGACATTCAGACCCACCTTAGCAAAGGAAGTCTCTCATCTGCTGATCTTTCACCTGCCCAGTGGTCTGCTTTGGTCTTTGTGTTGTTGACATCAGAGGAGCTGGAGGAGTTTGAGCTTCAGAAATTCAAGAAATCAGACGAGTGTCTCATTAGATTATCAGCAGTCATCAAAACCTGCAAAAGAGCTCTGTAAGTTATTTAATATATTTTGTCATGTTTTGTTCTCATGCTAAAACTGCATCAATCTACATTGATACTAGGGGTGAAACGGTTCAACTTTTTCATGGTTCGGTTTGTATCACAGTTTTATGGTCACGGTTATGGTACAGTTGGGTATGTGCTATGCTTATGAAAAAATTATACTTTCAAACAAAAGTAACGAAAATAAGAATATTCTAACTACAAACAACAAAGAAACTCATCAAGATAGAGCAGCACTTTTAAATATATAACTCATTGCCATAAATGATATAAGCCTGTTATTAATTTACTACCTGTTATTAAAAAAAGTTTTATTCAAGCATGCTAGTTTGTTTTATGTAGGAAATTTGAATCAATACAATTCTAATATATATGCAGTATATTTACTGTTAATCTAAAAATAATAAGTATAAATAGATTTTTTTGTATTCAACAAATGTATTTCATGTATCAAAACCTTGTGATTTAATTTATTTCTCTTTTAGGCTAAATGATTGTGGCTTAACAGACAAAAGCTGTCCAGCTCTGGCTTCAATTCTTGGATCAGATACCAATCTGAAAGAGTTGAACATGAACAATAATAATCTGCAGGATTCAGGAGTGAAGCTACTCTGCACTGGACTGAAGAATATAAACTGCAAATTAGAGATGCTGAGGTAATTTTTGTGACAATCAATAGTGTTTTTTTTTCATTTAAATTTTGGAAATTTGCAGGCTGTAATTCCAGCATAAACTCTACATTACAGGGCCCTCATTTATCAACCGTGCATACACACAGATGTTTGTGTAATGAGTGCGTAAGAACAGTCTCATGCAAAGTTAGGGATCTTCTGTCTTGTACTTTAACATAGGAATGTGTGTAAATATAAGCACAACTCTGAGCATGCTTAAGCAGAGAATCTACTGCTAGAATGGCAATACTAAAAAAAGAAAGTGCTGCTGCATCTTTCCCGTGTCCTTTAATTGCAAATACTAAATGTATAAATTAATAGTTCAAGTTAGATAAGATATGATATATTTTGCTTATATAGTAAATTCATCTTGATTGTTTTATCAAAAAACAAGACAAAAATAATAAGAAGCCATTTTTTGCATGCAGCCAGGAAGTCATTTGAAATGTGGCTATAGTGTCATGACTGATCTGGCTATGCTCGAAGATTAGGCAAACCATGCGCTGTACCGAGAGCGTTGAAAAAAAAAAAAAAAAGAGCGCTGATCTGTTTAGTGAGACCACAGAATGGCTTCTCAGTCAGTCCTGCTTTCTTTTTCCATGATTTCGGTGAGGACATAATACATTCACATGATTTATAAAGGGAGGTGTTGTCACCATATATGGTTTATTGTTTTTTCTTCAACACTGTAAGGTTTTCTGGTACAACATACTTTAAGATAAGGAATAAGTCTTAGAGTTTTTAATGTCCTGGAAATCTTCTTACAGCCTTTACAGACTTTCTAAAGTAATACAGTTATATATTCTCTACAGCTTCTCCATAGCGTTGTGAGATCTTTGTTGACTTCAGCACATGCATGGGTTGACTCTGTGTATGTGTAACAGCTCAAGCTAATTCTGTTTTAATAGAGTTTCTTAAGACATAATTGTGTTTTTATTCCCCATCATGCAAATAACAGATACTCCACTCCAAAATGAATGTCGTTCCAAACCCGTAGAAGCTTTGTTCATCTTTGGAACACAATTTAAGATATTTTGGATAAAAACCTGGAGGCTTTAGACTGCCAAGTAAAACAGCAATGTTAAATAAGGGTTGAATAATTGTGACATAGCTCTGTTATTCAAATCTTATAACTCAAAAATAATACATTATATAAGGTTATATATTGACATTATGACTTTTAATATATGAGTAACCCAGCTATCTTGCCAGGTGTATTCTCCTTATTTGCGGTTCCCCTCTGTGTTCGCGGGATTTCGCGAAGTGTCGCGAGACTTCGCGAGGTGTCGCGAGACTTGAAACCGAGGGTTGCGTCATTTCCCTTTAAATATGGCCGCGCGCTGTTGTTTGGTGCATAGACATACAGACGCCTCATTGGCCGCTCGACCGCACGTCAACGTCGCCGCCATATTGGAGCGGGCAACTCTCATAATTCTCACATCAGGACAGAAGAAGACACACCTGACTCATCGACAGATTGGACACCTACAAACCGTCACACGATAATAAAAACAGATCTCGGGGTGTTATCTTTCACAGGTAAGACTCAGCTGTTCTTTCTCGATGTTTTTTTGGTCATTTTTAACATTATGTTGACAGCTTAATTAACCACCAATGTCAGACGATTAATAATAGATAGCGATATCGCTAGCGTAGTTGTCAGTGAAAGCTGAGACTTTATAAGAATTCAAAGTTTAAATTAATTCTTATTAACTTATATTGCCGTTTATATAATAAACGAAATGGTGTTATGAGCACAATATACAGAGTGAGCACTTTGACTGTCTAGATTAGTGATGGAGCTAAAGCTTCTCTCTTTAATTTCACTACTGTTACTTATTTACAAAGATGAAGTGGTAACACTTTAGAATACTAGTCCTTTAGATAATGTTAGTTAATTCATTAACGAACATGAACAAACAATGAACAAACAATGAACAATACATTTATTACTGTATTTATTCATCTTTGTTCATGTTAGTAAATGAAAATACAGTTTTTCATTGTTTAGTTCATGCTAATTCACACTGCATTAACTAATATTAACAAGCACAACTTTTGATTTAAATAATGCATTAGTAAATGTTGAAATGAACATCAACTAAGGTTAATAAATGCTGTAGAAGGATTGTTCTTGCTTAGATCATGTTAACTAAAGTAGTTAACTGACATTGACTAATGGACCATTTTTTTAAAGTGTTACCGATTAAGTTTATCATCACTTAATTTTAAGGATTTCATAGCTTTTCATAAAACTGTGAAATGATTCTATGTATTTTATTATTATCCTCTCTTCCCTTTTAGCCAGTTGCAAACAGGACAAGGAAAGCTGAGGAAAGCTGTTCTCTGCATTTCCAAGAGACAAGACTATACCTCCCTAGACTAATGTTGTGTTTGTACTAAACCCAGAGCAGTCCTGAATGAATCGACAGAATGACCCAGCTCATATTACAACCCCCCCCCACCCCCCCTGTTTCTCTCTGTAAAGATAATTTTTACAACAATATAATTTAATATAAATAATATAATTACCTTATTAAATGTTTCTGTAGTTTTTGTCAAATATTTGGAGGTGGATGTGCACACTGGTGGTGTTTGAGGAGATTCATCCTTCTATGTAAAGTGCTTTGAGTGTCTAGAAAAGCGCTATATAAATGTAAGGAATTATTAGTTATTAATAATTAAATATAACCAGTTTCCTCACTCGATCACAATACTGTAAACTGCATTTAAAAAGCTTTGCACAGGCTGTTTAATGCTGATCATGTACCGTGTGTGTCTTTACACAAAAACTATGAAAATAGCCTAGAAATGAAAAACACAGGAACTCATAGTGAATCCAGCTGCAATATCATGATAAACTCATTGTGATGTTGTTATAATGATTATTAATTTTGATTAATATAAAGTTTTTTGAGGGGAGCATCTCATATTCTGGTCTGTGATAAACATAACTATACTTTGAGATTTTGTTGTACAAGTTAAACCTCACACACTCACACCCAAACATTCATATAACCACTGTTTCAAAATGTGTGTTTTCTGCATGAGTGTGTGTAATGTGCATTATAGAACAAAATGTCAAGTCTTTTACATTATTTGACTCATTAATTGAATAAAATAGAAAATCTTGAGGGAAGCAGTGAAGAATTAATCTTTATTTGTCAGGTCTTTTCTTCACAACTAAACCACTCTATTCACAGAGAAAGACAGAACTGAAAACTTAAATAAAATGTGTTTCTTGAGGATTTCTCAGAGGATTTTTTATTATATATATATATATATATATATGTGTGTGTGTGTGTGTGTAGGAGTGTGTGTGTATGTGTGTACATGTATATATTATACTTAAGAAGCTCATTAATTAAACACAATTTGGAACTCATGTCCACAATTTTTTTGTGTTGTCATTAGTTGTGTCTTAATTTGTTTAATAATTATTACACAAATAGTATTTTAAAATTACATTTCACAATTATTTATTTTACTCTATAATTAACTATTAATTTATTCTTAATTTTGTCTATTCTGTATTATTCCACCCTTGATATTACATATTCTTCTTGCTATTATTAACCTATTGTTGTTTTGTTATTTATTATGGTATTATTCATATATTACATATAATTTGTGCTATTATAAATCTATTATATCATGTATGTTATTGTACTCGCTTTTCATATTATTCACTTTACTTCAAGTTGTACTACATATACTTTTTAATATAACATCACTTTTACTATATTTTTACTGTGCACCTTATCAGTTTTAATTTTCTCTGGATCCATAAAGCCTCATCAGTTACATGTTATTATTTGTTGTGGAGGTTATCTGTAGACTATGGAGTGCAATCAAATTTAGGGATGCACCGAAAATTCGGCCACCAAAAATTTTCGGCCGAAAATGGCCTTTTCAGTTTTCGGCCGATAGACTTTTATCACCGAAACAACAGGGCCGAAATGTTGTGATGACGCAAACAGGAGCCGCGACCTGCACATGCACCTGCATAGCGCAGACCACGAGAACTCACTTCACACCAGTGAGAACATTATCTCTCTTCTTACTCCTTTATTCGGAGCACCAAAGCGTCTCCTTACAAAGAGATTAAGACGGACCACGAAGTGAAAACAAAGAAAAGTACAGTCTTATAGAGTCAGTTAGCACACGTCTCACTGAGATCTTTTCGGATCCTCTGCACTTCATCGCGAATGTGCTTTATCCGCGTTATAAAGACCATTACTTGGATGCGGAAATAAGGCAGCGCGCACGAGGAATGATCCAGGCCGCGCTGAATGCGGAGAACCCGCGTAGAGACGGAGAAGCGCCAAGCGCAGGAGACAGATCAGAGCACAGAAAAGAAAGACTGGTCTCTGCACCAGATGAGTGGCATGCACCACCGTTGTCTGATATGTTCAGTGGAATTCTGCAAGAAAGTTCCTCAAATAATAATAATACATTGGCTATTTTGTTCTCAGGCTACTATATATATATATATATATATATATATATATATATATATATATATATATATATATATATATATATATATATATATATATATATATATATATGTATATGTGTATATATATATATATATATATATATGTGTGTGTGTGTGTGTGTGTGTGTGTATATATGTGTGTGTGTATATATATATATATGTATATATATGTATATGTGTGTGTATATATATTAGTGCTGTCAAAATTAGCGCGTTAACGCATTCGATTAATTTGAAATATTTAACGCGTAAAAAAAAAATAACGCAATTAACACGGTTGCAGTTTTTTTTATTTCCAGTTGTGGCCTATGTGTGTTCAACGTGCAAAGAAATATGGATAAGACCAAGGAAGGACTTTTAGACGGAAAGTTTCAGTATAAAACTCTGCCGGATTACTCTTCAGTCTGCCACAAGAAACATTACTCTTCATTTAGTCTGCCACAAGAAACAGCAACATTAAAATCATGAACTCAAATGTCATTGTTTAAAAAAAAAAAAAAAATGACTGTTGTAACAGTGCGTAAATCAGACCTTTCTGTAACGCTACCCAGCCGGCATTTCAACGTTGATTCAACGTTGAAACAACGTCAGGTACCATGGTTGAATCAACGTTGAAAAACCTTTCGATTTTGCAAATTGGATCAACGTTGAAATCACGACGTTGATTCACCGTTGAAATCGTGACGTTGATGTATGGTTGAAATCACAACGCTGATTCACTGTTGAAATCCCGACGTTGAATCAACGTTGAATAACCTTTCGATTTTGCAAATTGGATCAACGTTGAAATCACGACGTGGATTCACCGTTGAAATCGCGACGCTGTTTCACCGTCTTACCTGCATTATGGGTGAATTAGGGTCGTGCTGCAGCCCTGGGATGAAAGCTGAATGAGGTGTTGATTTTGAAAAGTTAATCAGCGTTGATAACACGACGTTGTTTCCCCGTCGTACCTTGCACCGTGTGTAAATACACCTAGATCCTAGTTGGCATTTAGATCAACAATGTACATGCAAGGCTAAAAATCTAATGACTGGCAGCAATGGCTTTACAAACAACTTCAATAAACTACCACATGCTCAAAATTGTCAAACAGCAGTTTAATTTTGGAAACATACTGTATAAAACAGATGAAAATAATCCCACACTTTATTATGCAGAGTATGCATGGAGGTAATGCTAAAAACAGGTAGTAGAACAATCCAAATACAATAATATTTAAAGGTTTTTGTGAAATAATTTGGCACATAAATGCATAATTTTTTCAGCACTTACAAGACAAACCCTTGTACCTTTATGACTGAAACCAGTGGATCTTTTATTTTGGTGGAAACCTACAGTTTCTGTCAAAAACATGTTTTAGTAATGTGTCTCATTACAAGAGTTGTGTACATTTGTGCCGTGAAAATGTGTTGAACAGTTCGAGAAGGGAACCTTCCACCAGTTGATTTCTAATGGGAACCCCCCCGGACTGTGTCTTCTTTACCGTGGGGAATGCAGAATGAGATTTCTACCGCAGGGCACTCTAAAATGTTAGAACCAGCAGCCTTAGTGTATACAGTGTGGTTGTGCTTCGGGTGATCCTTGAAAGTGTCCCAGCGCTCGGTCCTTTCTGACGCCGTCCCCTCCACTCTCTCCCACTTGTGCACTTTCTGTACCGTCCTGTATAAACATTTACATTTAATCATTTAACAGACGCTTTTATCCAAAGCGACTTACAAATGAGAAGAACAGAAGCAGTCAGGTGTACAAGCGAAACAACAACAGTATACAAGTGCCATGACAAGTCTCAGTTAGTCTAGTACAGAACGCATAGCCAGGTTTTTTTTTTTTTATATATATATATATAAAAGACAAGAAAAGAAGGAAAAGTGCTAGCATTAGTTGGTTAAGTTCTGGTGAAAAAGATGAGTCTTAAGATGTTTCTTGAAAATTATTAAAGACTCAGCAGTTCGGATTGAGATTGGGAGGTCATTCCACCAGCTGGGCACAGTCCAGGAAAAGGTCCTTGAGAGTGATTATGAACCTCTCTGGGATGGCACCACAAGGCGTCGTTCACTTGCATAGGGCAAACTTCTGGAGGGAACATAAGATTTAACCAGTTTGTTTAGGTATGTTCACAATGTTTGACAATAACTTTGATATTGTGAAATATATTTAACTGAAAACTGAATGCAAAATAAATCACACAATATTTTCACTTTACAGTTCAGTAACAGTGAGGTTGGAACCAAAGTGGACAACACTATTCATTAAACACTTATTTAATGTATTCAGATGAAAATGTACAATATTAACAAATTATTCACAAGCAGTGTTTTCAGAGCCCCCAGTTACACTGTTTTAATCAGAACACTAACATTACAGTGTAGTAAAACAAGTCAAATCAAATTCAGTACATTTTTATTAAACTAAGCACAACCAAAACCTATCACAAAAGGTCAAAGCATCTCTAGCAGAAGTGACAGTGCAATGAAGCAGATGAACAATTTCTTACCAATGTTTCAAGAACAAGCTGGATCCTTGATGACTCTACAAGGGGAAAGAAGAAATGGTTTACTGAAAAGTTCTTAAAAAGCAGGATTTCATATTATACCATTTCTTTAAACCATTGATTCTCAAACTTTTTATAAGTACCACTTCAGAAAATATTTGTTATTAAATATTAAGTTGCACCATAATGACCAACATTACATTTCAGCAGCGTAGTAGGCCAAACTATTCAGCTACAGCTCTACAGTTAAAAAAATGAGGCAGTTTTATTCTAATAAGAAAATTAATTGTCAGACACTTTACCATGGTAAATACAGTTTGAACATTAACACTACAACTGTGCTTACATACACAGGTAAATGAAAAAAAAAGTTTAAATTAAAATTTAATTTTAAATGTAATTATGTAACAAAAGTAACAAAACTGTACTGTACTTTAACTGTAACATACTTAAATGTGCAAAAAAAAAAAACTTACTCAAAGATTAAGTTAAAATGTATTAACATTAATTAGTTTAATTTAGTGATTCACCTGCATAACAACTAGAGGGGGCCTGACACTTTGAGAACCATGGCTTTAAACAATCCTTTTTTTTTTTTTTTTTTTTCATTTTCATTAATTCATTAAAATTATATTATTTAAATAACGACATTTGCACTTATATGTTGCAGAAAACACTTTGAAACTATTATAAGAATACAAACATATATAACACACCTAATGCATGGGATTCATATCAGGAAAATATGGGAAAATCTCTAAAAGACAGACATTAACACATAACTCACCAGTAACACATTAGGTGAGCATCTAACTTGATCAGCTGTGATAAAGCAATGCAAAAATAGACACACGGGTATTTATTTATCTGCAGGTTACATGTCCTTTTAACTACCCATTTGTAAACTCTGGTAATACTTTACTATTTTCAAAAGATAATAAAGATAAAGTTAGCGATTTTCTTACCTCATTTTGACAGGATGTTTTCAGGACCTCGCAGAACACCTGACCTTTCTTGTGTTCACAGTTTTTGTACTCCATTGACAGGTCACGACTCAAATTCGCTCAAAATAAATAAAAAATGTACAGGCAAATATGAAATAATTCGGGACCGACCGAGCAGTCAGTTATAACGAGCAGCAGCTCACAGTTAGCCGCCTCACTCACAGAAAGACGACAATAACGGTCATATTTTTAAATGTAGAAAAGCGCGAACCGATTCGTTGTCCATTTTCCTGAATGACAGCCAGATTAACCAATCATGATAGAAGAAATAAAATAAAACTACCAATGGGAGTTGTTTCAGTGTGATAAAGCAGCGAAATGTATAGTTTTATTGTTGTTAATGATGATAATATTTAACATATACCTTTAGATTTTAGAATAGGTATCATGACTAAAATATTTTTAAATGCTATTAAAATAATAATTAATTTAAATAATTTAATATAAATAATTTAAAAGCTTGTTAACCTTTTTCTACCATTTAGCATTAAACATTTTTAACGTTGTTTCATTAAAACAACTGACCTTATTTCAACCATATTTCAATGTTGAAAGTTGGTCATGTGCTGGAAGTTTTTCAACCATTCAGCTTTAAACGTTGAATCAACGTTGTTTCAACGTTGAAACCACAACTGACCTTATTTCAACCATATTTCAACATTGAAAGTTGGTCATGTGCTGGATGTTTTTCAACCATTCAGCTTTAAACGTTGAATCAACGTTGTTTCAACGTTGAAACCACAACTGACCTTATTTCAACCATATTTCAACGTTGAAGGTCGGTCATGTGCCGGCTGGGTAACGTTAATAAGCTTAAACGAAAATATTATGTAGCGGAGTATTTTTTGTATACTCAGTGCCGCGAACTGTAAATCACTCCTGTACGCGTGCATCACTGTCCTCCTCAGCTGCAGCAACTTGCGCTCTCTCTCTTCATCAAGCTTTAAAACAAAAAGGGGACAAAAAGATCATATTGACTTTGTGCATAGGCTATAGATTAATTAGATAAATGAATATCTAAATTTGTGCCTTGCCGTCTACGGTATTTTTTTAGAACTTAGAAAAAAGATGCTGCAGCCAATGAACAGCCAGCGGGGGCTGCAGGACGACTCAGCCTCCGCAGACAGTTTTTAATGTTTATCAGACAATAAATACTCAAGATTTTGCTTTAGTATAACTCACAACGAGTTTTACACACCTTCTCCGGCCACGTTGAGTTGTTGACACTTAACAGTGGGAAAAGCGACACATGCGCTATTCACTTGTATAACTTAAGGGTGAATGGGTCATGTAGTTTCTGCTCTGGGTGGGATGAATTAGGAAGCTTGCATTGTGAAGGGCGCTCTGAAAATCGGCAGTGCAGGTAAAAGATTAAAACCTGTATTAAAACAGATGTCCAAAGCACGTTCTGGGTGCACGGAGAGGTGGCGGTAAGCTCAAGAGCTATATTTGGAAGTGGCGGTACTGAGTACCGGTGTGTACCGGCCCACTTAAAGCACTGGCAATGACTATACTTTGGAATTTTTTTGCAGTCCACTTAGAATTCAACATAGAAATCATTTTTGTTTTTTATTGGCATTGATTGTTTTGAAATTCAAATGGTACTTACATGCCTGTGTTTTTATTTCTGTAATAAATATGGCTTTCAAGCCAACAGTTAATTTGGAGGATATTGATGGTTTCTTGCAGGTATGTTGTTTACATGAGAAAATCTGTGTTACAAGTTAAACAAAAATTCCAATAAACAATCATATTTTGAATTTAAATAGTTTCTTTGTCTTGAGTTTACATTAATTATTTACATTTTACATTTACATATCCAAAAAGTTTCAGTCTTTTAATTGCGATTAATCGCGATTAATTTTTAAAAATTGTGTGATTAATTAGTTAATTTTTTTTAATCGATTGACAGCACTAATATATATATATATATATGTATATGTGACATCTCATAATGTGAGATTTCTGCTTTAATTTGATAAAAATCTTTATTTATGCCCTGGCCCTATTTGAATACACTCTCTCAAATATTTCTCAAATGTCAGGCAGATGACAAGCTCAACTGCTCAACAGCTAGATGGTTATCTGTCTAAAGTCTCCATCCCCAGAAGTGATAACAGTCTTGACAACTGGAGAAGTAATGCACTTTCTAGTTGTACAGAGAAAAATTTCAAATGCACTTCACCTAAATACACTTTGTTTTTATTAGAGAACAGTTCATTTTAAAACCTTTCTGCAGGCCAGTAGGCCTGTACATTGTTTAATATACACATGAGTGGGATACATTTTTAGTTAGAATTTTATTTTATACTGTGCATTGTTGCAATGTGCTTAATAAATATTTGCATAATTTGTAATTATGTATTTTTATGTTGTTTTTTAAAATAAGTTATGTAATTGTAATTATCTTTGAAACTTTAATATTAATTTATGCAATTGCAATGTCTTAATTTTAGTAAAGTTAGTACACTGTCATAGCAATAAATGCAATGGTACTAATAATTGGCATAATTTTTGGGGGGGGTTCGGTTTCGGTTTTCGGCCTTGGTTTTCTCTTTTTCGGTTTCGGCCAAGAATTTTCATTTCAGTGCATCCCTAATCAAATTAAAATCAGACTACAAGTGTGACACTTTTTGATTTGTATGTACATGTTTTATTCAATTTTCTCAGTAATAGCAAATTATGCGTATGTATTTTTTTCCCCAGTATTTCAAAGGGAATGAGCTGTTTTGACCTGAGACACAAGAAAAAAAAATGTTGGGATTGAACACAGAGAAAGCAATAAAACAACTACATTTAATTTAATGTACATTCAAATTACAATACATGCATTTGTCACAGTTATACTAAATTAACATTAGAATTGTAAACCGAAAATAATCAACGAAATCAACAAGTGAGACAAATGTGAGCTTTCACAATTCCTTACGAAAATTAATAATATTCCAAACCTAACTAAATAACTGGAGGCAAAGTTTTTTTTAACTGCACGTAGATCACAAACCTGAAATCGGTTGATAAATGTGAACGTTATCGTGTTTTTATTCAGAAAAAAACGCAGCTCCCCGATTACTTCCATGTATTTTTAAGGCAGTCTTGCCCTCACTAACATGGCGGACGCGTTGACGTATCGCAGAGCGGCCAATGAGGCGTCTAGTTATTTATATGTCTATGGTTTGGTGTGTGTGTGTTGAGCTGCTGCAGGTGGGCGTTTAGTCGGTAAAACATTTCATTAATTTAACTCCTGGTTTAAATTATGTATGTCAACCTTTTAGATTGCCCTTTTAGATGGCTTTTAAAACTGAACTGTTATAGATGCAATTTAGATTTTATCCTGGATCTTCAGAAAAGCTTGTATTTCTAAAGTACTGCAGTATTTTGATTGCAACTGTATTTTATAATTGTGGAAAAATAAAACTGCAAAAAATAAAAATAGCATTTGATGTAGTTTGAGTTCACCAGTATATAGCTTTACCCAGCTTTACTGTGAAAAGAGTCCATTCAGGGCAAAATCCCTGTAGTACATCATTTTATTTTCTTCATTCTATAACATGTACTTGTGTGACAATCTGTGATTTTCTCATAGACTTTCAGACTGCAGTATCACTGAAGAAGGTTATAAAGCTCTGTCTTCAGCTCTGAGATCAAACCCTTCACACCTGATAGAGCTGGATCTCACAGGAAATGATCCTGGAGAGTCAGGAGTGAAGCTGTTCAGTGATTTACTACAGGATCCAAACTGTCAACTCAACACACTGAGGTGAGACATGATGAAATAATACACAATCAATAATACATATTTAAAATTTCTGTGTGTGTGTACCGTATTTTTTGGACTATAAGTCGCACCTGAGTATAAGTCGCATCAGTCCAAAAATACGTCATGATGAGGAAAAAAACATATATAAGTCACACTGGACTATAAGTTGCATTTATTTAGAACCAAGAGAAAACATTACCATCTCCAGCCGCGAGAGGGCGCTCTATATCTTCAGCGTAGACTACAGGAGAACTGTGCAGCATAGAGTGCCATTTCGCGACTGGAGACAGTAATGTTTTCTATTTGTTCATTTCTCTTGGTTCATTTCTCTTGGTTCATGTCAGATTAATTTTGATAAATAAGTCACACCTGACTATAAGTCGCAGGACCAGCCAAGCTATGAAAAAAAGTGTGACTTATAGTCCGGAAAATATGGTATGTTTATAATAGTGTATTATAGAATAACATATTATTTCACTAATTCAGCAAGGTGCACAATTTGTTGTTTAAAATGATCAAACATGAAAGATGAAATGCTGCAGCTGCTGTTGTTTTGATGATAAATGTCAGCACAGTTTAGTTGTGTTAAAAGTTACAGGTTAATCAGACATTTTGAGTCACTGGATGTTAATTTCTAGGGAATTAAAAAAAAACATTTAAATTAATTTCACCATTTAACTACGTGACATTATAATGCAGAAACTAACAATTAAATGTTCAGAAAAAAATCCCCATTATTAGTTCTGTTTTTTTTTTTATTACCATTTTGTGTGTTGTCTAATAACTTTACAACTTTTAAAGTATGCAATAATATAAATCCATTAAATGACAACAGCATTTGATAAAGGTATTTCAGACAGGAACCACTTTGGCATGCTTACTTGAGTTTATTGAACACAATTTATCTTTGGCGGTATGGTCCCTTATGGGGGTTCTTGCTTCGAGAATAATTTAACTACAAGAGCTTTAACATTAACCCCCCCCCCCCCCCCCCCAGAACCACGAGTTTAGAAATGCATGATAATTAAGACTTTTAGTAATGTCTTTAAAGCAAACAGTGATAATCATGTGGATGTGGGACGTCTATCCTGTAGCCTGCTTTGTTTATCCTGAGTGTCTCTCAGCAGTGAGGTCCATGCCAGCTAAGATTTTGAAAGCCTTAGTGATCTGAAACAAAAAAGACGACAACCAGAAGGTGCACAGTAATATGCTCATGCTTATAATGGGGAGGGAGGTAGGGTTTATGAGCCGTTGAGCATAATAAGCAAGCAGTGGTGCCACATATATATGTCCCGAGTCTAATAGGAGAGTGATAGTGATTGGAGTGATTTGACAGCTGACCGCATCAACTGGTCACAGCCTATGCCTGCGTGGCCTGACTGAACTAATGCTGCACTCGATTAAACCAACTGTAAAATATACAGAAGAATATTCAGTATAATGCACAAGGCTTAGTTTTTCAGATTATGCCTTTATTGTTTATATACAGTACTGAATCCATATTTTTCATATATTTTATATACTGTACCCACTTTATTTAAACTCTGACACCATTTGAGATAAAGCTATTAAACCAACTGTAATATATTCAGGATATTATTCTTTATAACACCAAGGCCCAAGGGAGATTATGGACCCTATTTTAACGATCTATACACAAAGTGTAAAGTACACGGCACAGGTGCACTCAGGGCATGTCCAAATCCACTTTTGCTATTTTAACGACGAAAAAACGGTTTGCGCACCCGGGCGCATGGTCTAAACTGGTTGTCTCTATTCTCTTAATGAATAATTGGTGTTTTTTTGGGCGTAACGTGCAATAAACCAGTTAGAGTCTTCTCTTCCATTCCCTTTAAGAGCCAGTTGTGTTCGTGCCATGACGGGTTTGCTATTTACTCTGCGGAATTTGCCAAGCGCAAAGACAGAATGCGTCTCTGAGATGAAACGGACCTGTTCGTGTGCGAGCAAATAGATAGCCTTATTCTGATACATGCGATGACTATCCATTATGGCATGTAGGCATTTAGATGCATCTGTAAATATATCACGATCTATATCGTGATCTGTATCGTAACTAGATTCTTGGCAATACACAGCCCTACTGAATGCACTGTACATATATTTCCATCAAGCTCAGATTCACAACACTGTAGATCTACTACAGCAGATCGATCACAGACCACAAACATGTGATGTTTGTCAGGAGAGGATCAGTGATAACACACACACACACACACACACACACACACGTCTGAACCTGCATAATGAGCAGAATTACTGTTGCATCATTACAGACATCAGTTAAATAAAACTATCCAGAGATGGTCTGAACCCAGGTCATGTTCTCTGTTAGTGGATCAGTAATCCAGTGTCTGGTGAATTTTGCTACATAATAATAGAAAGAGCCGGCATCAAAAGATCAACTAAATATATCACTATGAATGCTTAGCTGTCACAAGCTAGTTATCTCTTTTGTTAACTTTCCTTATCTCCTGCTTAAAAGCAAAAAAAAAATCTTCAGATGCTTGAGAATCATGATCTAGTAAGCTTTTGTCCCAGAAGTTTCTTTTTAAATAATTTACTTTTGACTTTTTTGAAATATTTGTATATTTAAATGTTCAACTGTTTAAACTTGACCTAGAGCTTCTCGTTACAAACAATGTTTTATAATCTTTAAATGTTTTGTGATGCGATACACACTGGATTGATTCCAGCTTCATCTTCTCTTCTGCAGGTGTTTGGGTCCTGCTGCAGATGAAGGCTGTCAGTATGTGACTGGAATTGTGGGTAAAAACCCGTTACTCATGAGAGAACTGAATCTGAGGGGACATGAACTAGGAGACACAGGAGTGAATCAGATCTCTGCTCTACTGCAGGATAAACACTGTAGACTCAACACACTGAAGTGAGTATCTTACATCATTTCACATGTTACATGACTAGTAATGTTACAGTCCTCTATTTTAATTCTTATTTGAGTCTGACCTCACGTTATAAAGCTTAGAAGAGCCAGGACATTTTTAATATAACTCTGATTATATTTGTCTGAAAGAAGAAATTCATATACATCTAGAAGTCTTGAGGGTGAGTTAATCATGGGGTAAATTTCATTTTTGGGTGAACTATCCCTTTAAGTGCACAGGGGGTGAAGAAAATAATGTGAACACATTAGAAATAGACAGTATTTTATTAATGTGTTTACCATAGTTTGCCTTTAATACAGTATATGTGTGTATGTGTTTGCATGTTTCTGTATTTAAATGTAATTTCATAAAGGCAGGATCAGTCTGGTTTCCGCTGTCACTTCTGGGTCTTCCTCTGGGACAACGTCCAGGGTTTTTTGGCCAACTGGGTCTCTGAGTTTAGGTTAGAGGAGGTTATGAATGAAGGTGAGGTTTCTCTGCGTCTGGAGAGCATCAGTGCTGAGGATCATTTCATAAAGTTAAAGACATTAATAATAATAGCTCAGATCTCACTTTCAGACAGCAGCGAGTGTTTGAAATAACTTCTGTTTGAGATCTGATGTGGATTATGATCACCTTACAAGACAGAAATATTTATAAGCGATAAAGACTATGCACACTAGCCATTAACATTACCATAGTAAACATGGTAAGACCGCTTGAAGAAATCAGCTTCAGCTTCTCATTCAGATGATCACAATAGTGTTTTATTTAGTGTAGTGTATAGTAACATGTTTTATTGGTCCTAACTCGTCTACGCTCCATGTAAATCTTTAACAAAGCATACAAACAAACGCCTGCTTTTATCATGTTTGCTTTGTGATCGCGCTGGTTCCAGTGACTTACAGTATTGTTCAAAATAATAGCAGTACAATGTGACTAACCAGAATAATCAAGGTTTTTAGTATATTTTTTATTGCTACGTGGCAAACAAGTTACCAGTAGGTTCAGTAGATTGTCAGAAAACAAATGAGACCCAGCATTCATGATATGCACGCTCTTAAGGCTGTGCAATTGGGCAATTAGTTGAAAGGGGTGTGTTCAAAAAAATAGCAGTGTCTACCTTTGACTGTACAAACTCAAAACTATTTTGTACAAACATTTTTTTTTTCTGGGATTTAGCAATCCTGTGAATCACTAAACTAATATTTAGTTGTATGACCACAGTTTTTTAAAACTGCTTGACATCTGTGTGGCATGGAGTCAACCAACTTGTGGCACCTCTCAGCTGTTATTCCACTCCATGATTCTTTAACAACATTCCACAATTCATTCACATTTCTTGGTTTTGCTTCAGAAACAGCATTTTTGATATCACCCCACAAGTTCTCAATTGGATTAAGGTCTGGAGATTGGGCTGGCCACTCCATAACATTAATTTTGTTGGTTTGGAACCAAGACTTTGCCCATTTACTAGTGTGTTTTGGGTCATTGTCTTGTTGAAACAACCATTTCAAGGGCATGTCCTCTTCAGCATAGGGCAACATGACCTCTTCAAGTATTTTAACATATGCAAACTGATCCATGATCCCTGGTATGCGATAAATAGGCCCAACACCATAGTAGGAGAAACATGCCCATATCATGATGCTTGCACCTCCATGCTTCACTGTCTTCACTGTGTACTGTGGCTTGAATTCAGAGTTTGGGGGTCGTCTCACAAACTGCCTGTGGCCCTTGGACCCAAAAAGAACAATTTTACTCTCATCAGTCCACAAAATGTTCCTCCATTTCTCTTTAGGCCAGTTGATGTGTTCTTTGGCAAATTGTAACCTCTTCTGCACATGCCTTTTTTTTAACAGAGGGACTTTGCGGGGGATTCTTGAAAATAGATTAGCTTCACACAGACGTCTTCTAACTGTCACAGTACTTACAGGTAACTCCAGACTGTCTTTGATCATCCTGGAGGTGATCATTGGCTGAGCCTTTGCCATTCTGGTTATTCTTCTATCCATTTTGATGGTTGTCTTCCGTTTTCTTCCACGTCTCTCTGGTTTTGCTCTCCATTTTAAGGCATTGGAGATCATTTTAGCTGAACAGCCTATCATTTTTTGCACCTCTTTATAGGTTTTCCCCTCTCTAATCAACTTTTTAATCAAAGTACGCTGTTCTTCTGAACAATGTCTTGAACGACCCATTTTCCTCAGCTTTCAAATGCATGTTCAACAAGTGTTGGCTTCATCCTTAAATAGGGGCCACCTGATTCACACCTGTTTCTTCACAAAATTGATGACCTCAGTGATTGAATGCCACACTGCTATTTTTTTGAACACACCCCTTTCAACTAATTGCCCAATTGCACAGCCTTAAGAGCGTGCATATCATGAATGCTGGGTCTCATTTGTTTTCTGACAATCTACTGAACCTACTGGTAACTTGTTTGCAACGTAGCAATAAAAAATATACTAAAAACCTTGATTATTCTGGTTAGTCACATTGTACTGCTATTATTTTGAACAATACTGTATGTATTATTAGTTTTCTGATAACTTCTTTGTCTGTGAAATGATGGAGTTGTGTGACGTTGTTCCAGAGAGGTGTGTAAAGGGTGTTTTAATGAAGCGCTGAGGAGTTTCTGACCCGACAGTGGAAACACAGCGTGATTCTGGGCTTGGTGCTACAGGACTGAATAATTATGAGACACTGACACGTCATTGAAGTATTATAGTCCTTTACCACGACTCAAACTCATCAACACTATGTAGATTATAAACCTGGAAGACAAAAATATGGCAAAAATCCCAGAATTAACCAGATTTGTCCAACAATTAAAATGGATGCGAACATTGTCTTCTATGAAGTGCAACACACACACCTCTGATACAATCTCCGAAAAAGTAGTCTGGGGTTTCATGACCTTTTAAAAACGAACTTCCCATCACCCTCACTGACTGTTACCTTGTTTGAAGCACTATATATATTTGTATAGTTCATCTGTCTATATTTTATACTGTATATGTTTGTGTAAGAGAGACTTGTAAAGTAAGTTGTTGTGATCCAAACATGTGAAAGTTCTGCTCATACAGCAGGTCAAATACACAACCCGATATCCAATCATTTCAGTTAATAATACCAAAAATGCACAAACATTTCTCTTTTATCCAGTGGGACAGAACTGTTTTCATTGTGTTTATTAATGGGACACAACAGAATAGTTCTGTGCTGCTGTATCAGAACATATTCATAGTGTTTATTGATGCTTCATATCATCTCTCTGTCATCAAACACCAGATTAATGAATGTGTAACACAACTGAACAGAACCGATCCAGACTGGGCTTTATTCTGTGCAGGCATTGCTTCTTCAGTCTGACCTGTTTCAGAGAAATATTACTGTACTTCACATCTACACACACAGACAAACCTACAGTTTTATTTAGATGTGCAAAGTTGAATCTGTGTAGCAAAGCTGATCACATCACTGGACAGAGCAGAGCTAATGCATTTACGTTGTAGTGATGTGCAGACCAGAATCAGTTTAAACACAAATACACAGCAGTCAGGACTTTTATTTTAGACAATATGATCAGTTTAGACAAGATGAAATAAGAATTATATGACAGGAATAAAAAAATAGGAAAGATTTTAACACCTTGAACACAAGGATGTTAGGAATTAAAAACTTCATTGTATTTCTATCAAGAATCAGCAGAAATTGTACATAAATCATGAGAAGTGTCAATTATTTGATTAAATGATCAACTTATTTGTTTTTCTGTTTCGAAGACCAAATTGTGGAAAATTATCCAAAGGTGTTCAGACACTCTTCCTGTTTTTATCAATACTCTACAGCAGTTACAGTCAGATTAATGATTACTGTTTACTTTCAGGAAAAGTATAGTGTCCCATACTCTGAACATGTGATCTGCATTTAACACACATACAGACATTGTGAACACACACACACACACACACATACACACACATCGTGAAAACACACACACGTCATGGAGTGTTCAGTGGTTCAGTGACTTTGGACCTCCCTGCCTGCGGGTGTCGCTGTTGGACAGTGTTTTCTCTACTTCCTGTTGGCCTTCTGTAGCAAATCGTAGCTCCGTGTAGCTGTTTTTATTTTATTTTTTCTCTAGAATCTTTATCTTACTATCACTCTCCATTTTTTAAAGTGTTTTTCACAAGTTCTTCAAACAACCGCAGTAAGAATATTTCATCAAGCACGGTGAGTAATGGCTTCTCCTGCTATCATTATTTGCACCTCTTGCCACATGTACAGTTTATCTTTCTTTGTTGCTGATGAGGGATTCACATGTGATAAATGCAGGGAAATAGTTAGGCTGACAGAGAAGATTTCAGAATTAGAGACACGCATCCAAACTTTAATTGAGGACAGTAAGAATGCTAGGGCTCTAGATACAGCTTTGGAAGCGTCTAGCTCAGGGATTCCTGTACATTGTTCGGTTCCAGAAACAGAGCCCCTGCAGTAGGGCAACTGGGTGACGGTGAGGCAGCGTAGTCGTGGGTCAAAACACCGCTCTTCTGTTCCGATCAAAACATTAAACAGGTTCTCCCCACTCAGTGATGCACCCACTGAGAAACCTGATGAAAGTGCTCTAGTTATTGTTGATTCTATTGTACGGAACGTGAATATAGAGACACCAGCCACCATAGTCAAATGTTTACCGGGAGCCAGAGCGCCTGACATCTTGGCAAATTTAAAAGTGCTGGCTAATGCTAAACGTAAATACAGTAAGGAAGGTGGGAAGTCGTGGCCTAATGGTTAGAGGGTTGGACTCCCAATCGAAGGGTTGTGAGTTCTAGTCTCGGGCCGGACGGAATTGTGGGTGGGGGTAGTGCATGAACAGCTTTCTCTCCACCTTCAATACCACGACTTAGGTGCCCTTGAGCAAGGCATCCCCAACTGCTCCCCGGGCGCCACAGCATAAATGGCTGCCCACTGCTCCGGGTGTGTGCTCACAGTGTGTGTGTGTGTGTGTGTGTGTGTGTGTGTGTGTGTGTGTGTGTGTGTGTGTGTGTGTGTGTTCACTGCTCTGTGTGTGTGCATTTCGGATGGGTTAAATGCAGAGCACAAATTCTGAGTATGGGTCACCATACTTGGCTGAATGTCACTTCACTTTCACTTTTAATATTGTTATTAATGCCGGCGCTAATGATGTTCGACTTCGCCAGTCGGAGATCACTAAAAATAACATTAAAGAGGTGTGTGAACTTGCAAGCACGATGTCAGACACTGTAATAGGCTCTGGTCCCCTCCCTGCTTACTGTGGTGACGAGATGCATAGCAGATTGTCATCACTCAATGGCTGGATGCCTAAGTGGTGCCCACAGAATAACATAGATTTCATAGACAATTGGACGAGCTTTTGGGGCAGACCTGACCTGTTTAAAAGAGATGGTCTTCATCCCTCCTGGGGTGGTGCTGCTCTTCTGTCTAGAAATATGGCAAATAGTCTTAGTGTTTATACTTGACTAACTGGGCCCAGGTCAGGAAGCAGACAGACTGGCTAAACCGACCGTCTGCTAGCTGCCTCCCGTCACAGAGGTCAGTTAATTCTCAGCACATAGAGACTCTTTCACCTAGATATCACACTATAGAGACTGTGTCTGTTCCCCGAACTAGAAAATACAAAAAACCAAGTTAAGATTAACAATTTAATTAAGCTTCAACAAATAAAAAACAGAAGCAATATGGATAAACAAATGATAAAGATTGGCTTATTGAATATCAGATCCCTTTCTACGAAAACACTTTTTGTAAATAATATGATCACTGATCATAATATAGATGTACTCTGTTTGACAGAAACCTGGCTAAGGCCGGGTTCACACCGCAAGCTGCAGCAGAGCAGAAGCAGCGCGTATTTTTTTCGGTGCCTATGTTAACAGATGAGAGCGTTCACACCGCACGCAGAAGCTGCGCGGCAGAGCGTTGCAGAAGCAGAGCAGAAGCAGCAGTGCCGCGATCGTTTCGGCGCTGGGTCTATTTTTGCAGCGCTGCTGACGCTCAGTTAAAGTGAAAGTACACCTTTTGATGGACAAAATAAATATGATTTCACACAAAAAGTGCTCTAACTGCACAAAAAAAGCACATCTAGGGTGTTTTAACAAGAACTAGAGTATGTTACGAAAAGGAAATTAATATAAAAAAATATGTATAGAAGATAAAGTGACCATGGCCAAAATGATCATGATCATGGCCAAAATACACATGTACTTAAACGAAAATTTGCCCAAAATTTGCATTAATGATATCTACTGTGTTCTTAGCAAATTACATAAAAAATGTATGATATTTAAAACCACATATTTTTCTGTTTTTTATTATAATTTTATTTTTAATATATATATATATTTTTTTACAAAATCTGTTAAAGTACTTACAGTTCTATCCAAAAATAGACTTTTTTGCCGAAATACAAAAACAACTTTAAATAATTTATATTGCTAGCTTAGCCTTGGAGATTTATTTATTATTAGTAGTTGTCCTATTCTTTTAACTAGGCCTATGTATTGGCAGAAGAACGGATGTCGTGCTAACAATCATAAACAACAGCACGTGGTGTCACAGGCGGTGGTCTTCAGAGTGCACCTGGAAAGACAATAATGGACGACACTCGTCTCATTGTGGAAGTTGAGAAATATCAAGTTCTTTATGATCCACACAATGTACTTTATAAAGACTTGCAGGAGAAGGAAAAAGCATGGGATGAAGTTGCAGCGGCTCTTATGGCAGATGGTAATTAATTTTATAGTGTTTTTGACGCTTTCGCTGGCACACGAGCAAACAACTCAATATTTGATTCAAAATTGATTCAATTGGAACCATTTATTTACAATTTCTAAATTACACATAAGCACACAAATAACAAAAGCAGGTGATACATGCATATATAATAAACAAGTAAATGCTGATTTCAAGATGAGCAGGAAGTCAAGGCTGTGAACCATTTACAATACACATAATTTAAAACCGTTTATTAAATTGGTTTTCAGGGTGTTTTTTGGTAAATTTGATTGCAAACAAACCCAGTGACAAGCTGGTAATATGCACCATGTTCTCTCCTACGTCGGTTAATGGGATGAACCCAAAGTCTGGGTCTTTTTAGTCTCCTTAATAACAAATATAGCGCGATGGCCTTTCTTCTATCAACAACACGTACTGCACGGAAAACAAAAACAGCAAAACAAAGATCCAACAAAAGTAACAATTAAATTATTAATTAAAAAAGCTTCTTGCCTAGTCTTTTTATTTAAATGTATTTTAAATGGGAAAAAAGCAATGCGAACGTACCCATTATAGAGCACTCTGACCAAAATCTGCTGTTCAGTTGCGCGCTGCCTCCGCTGCCGGTGTGAAAGCAAAATAGGCGCGCGCTGCTTCTGCTCTGCCTACCTGCTGCTAACGCGCTGCTTCTGCTCTGCTGAAACTTGCGGTGTGAACCCGGCCTAAAACCTGATGATTACATTATTTTAAATGAGTCCACCCCCCAAGATCACTGTTATAAACATGAGCCGCGTCTAAAAGGCATGGTGGAGGTGTTGCTTCAATTTATAACAATGTTTTCAGGATTTCTCAGAGGGCAGGCTTCAACTATAACTCGTTGAAGTAATGGTGCTTCATTTAACATTATTTACATTTACATTTACATCTAATCATTTAGCAGACACTTTTATCCAAAGCAACTTACAAATGAGAACAATAGAAGCAGTCAGGTCAACAAGAGAACAACAACAGTATACAAGTGCCATGACAAGTCTCAGTTAGTCTAGTACAGAATGCATAGCCAGGTTTTTTTTTTTTTTTTTTTTTTTTTTTTAAATGAAAAGACAAGAAAAGAAAAAAAAAGTGCTGGTGTTAGTTGGTTAAGTGCAGGCGAAAAAGATGAGTCTTTAGATGTTTCTTGAAAATGAGTAAAGACTCAGCTGTACGAATTGAGATTGGGAGGTCATTCCACCAGCTGGGCACAGTCCAGGAAAAGGTCCGTGAGAGTGATTTTGAACTTCTTTGGGATGGCACCACAAGGCGTCGTTCACTTACAGAGCGCAAACTTCTGGAGGGCACATAAGGTTTAACCAATGAGTTTAGGTAAGTTGGTGCCGTGCCAGTGGTCCATTATCCAGAGAAACAAATGTTAATGATAAATCCCCTGTTATGTTTGTACTGGCTACAGTATACATGCCACCAGGGCACCATACAGACTTTATTAAAGAGTTTGGTGATTTTACATCCGAGTTAGTTCTGGCTGCAGATAAAGTTTTAATAGTTGGTGATTTTAATATCCATGTTGATAATGAAAAATATGCATTGGGATCAGCATTTATAGACATTCTAAACTCTATTGTTGTTAGACAACACGTTTCCGGACCTACTCATTGTCGAAATCATACTCTAGATTTAATACTGTCACATGGAATTGATGTTGATAGTGTTGAAATTATTCAGACAAGTGATAAGATCTCAGATCATTATTTAATTCTGTGCAAAATTCATATAGCCAAAATTGTAAATTCTACTTCTTGTTACAAGTATGGAAGAACCATCACTTCTACCACAAAAGACTGCTTTTTAAGTTATCTTCCTGATGTTTCCATATTCCTTAGCATATCCAAACCTCAGAACAACTTGATGATGTAACAAACTATGGACTCTCTCTTTTTTTAGCACTTTAAATAAAGTCGCTCTTTTATGCTTAAGGAAGGTTAAGGAAAACCGTTTGACACCATGGTATAATGAGCATACTCGCACCCTAAAGAGAGCAGCCCGAAAAATGGAGCGCAGCTGGAGGAAAACAAACTTGAGGTATTTCGTATTGCTTGGCGGGAAAGTAACATATCCTACAGAAAAGCATTAAAAAATGCTAGATCCGATTACTTCTCTTTTAGAAGAAATCAAACATAACCCCAGGTATTTATTCAACACAGTGGATAAATTAACGAAAAATAAAGCCTCAACAAGTGTTGACATTTCCCAACACCACAGCAGTAATGACTTTATGAACTACTTTACTTCTAAAATCGATACTATTAGAGATAAAATTGCAACCATTCAGCCGTCAGCTACAGTATCACATCAGACACTATAGACCTCCTGAGGAACAGTTCCACTCATTCTCTACTATAGGAGAGGAAGAATTGTATAAACTTTTTTAAATTATCTAAACCAACAACATGTATGTTAGACCCTATATCATCTAAGCTCCTAAAAGAGGTGCTTCCAGAAGTCATAGGTACTCTTCTGACTATTATTAATTCCTCATTGTTATTAGGATATGTCGCCAAAACCTTCAAACTGGCTGTTATTAAGCCTCTCATCAAAAAACCACAACTTGACCCCGGAGAACTAGTTAATTATAGACCAATCTCGAATCTCCCTTTTCTGTCCAAGATACTAGAAAAGGTGGTATCCTCACAATTATATTCCTTCTTAGTGAAAAATGGTATATGTGAGGATTTCCAGTCAGGATTTAGAACGTATCATAGTACTGAGACTGCTCTCCTTAGAGTTACAAATGATCTGCTCTTATCATCTGATCGTGGGTGTATATCTCTATTAGTTTTATTGGATCTTAGTTCTGCGTTTGACACAATTGACCACAACATTCTTTTGCATAGACTTGAACACTTTGTTGGCATCAGTGGAAGTGCATTAGCATGGTTTAAATCGTACTTATATGACCGCCATCAGTTCATAGCAGTGAATGAAGATGTATCATATCGATCACAAGTGCAGTATGGAGTAGCTCAAGGCTCAGTACTAGGGCCACTACTCTTCACACTTTATATGTTACCCTTGGGAGATATCATCAGGAAACATGGTATTAGCTTTCACTGTTATGCTGATGATACTCAGCTCTATATTTCTTCGCAGCCCGGTGAAACACACCAATTTGAAAGAATAATGGAATGCATAGTCGATATAAAAAACTGGTTGACGAGTAATTTCTTACTGCTAAATTCGGAAAAAACAGGGGTGTTAATTATAGGACCTAAAAACTCTGCTTGTAATAACCTAGAACACTATCTAAGACTTGATGGTTGCTCTGTCAATTCTTCGTCATCAGTTAGGAACCTAGGTGTGCTACTTGATCGCAATCTTTCCTTAGAAAGCCACGTTTCTAGCATTTGTAAAACTGCATTTTTTCCATCTCAAAAATATATCTAAATTATGGCCTATGCTCTCAATGTCAAATGCAGAAATGTTAATCCATGCATTTATGACCTCAAGGTTAGATTATTGTAATGCTTTATTGGGTGGTTGTTCTGCACGCTTAGTAAACAAACTACAGCTAGTCCAAAATGCAGCATCAAGAGTTCTTACTAGAACCAGGAAGTATGACCATATTAGCCCGGTCCTGTCCACACTGCACTGGCTCCCTATCAAACATCATATAGATTTTAAAATATTGCTTATTACTTATAAAGCCCTGAACGGTTTAGCACCTCAGTATTTGAATGAGCTCCTTTTACATTATAATCCTCTACGTCCGCTACATTCTCAAAACTCAGGCAATCTGATAATACCTAGAATATCAAAATCAACTGCGGGCGGCAGATCCTTTTCCTATTTGGTGCCTAAACTCTGGAATAACCAACCTAACATTGTTCGGGAGGCAGACACACTCTTGCAGTTTAAATCTAGATTAAAGACCCATCTCTTTAACCTGGCATACACATAACATACTAATATGCTTTTAATATCCAAATCCGTTAAAGGATTTTTAGGCTGCATTAATTAGGTAAACTGGAACCTCTACCTCTACTGCCCTGAAAGACAGGGGAGACCAGGACAACTAGAGCCCCAGATACAGATCCCCTGTAAAGACCTTGTCTCAGAGGAGCACCAGGACAAGACCACAGGAAACAGATGATTCTTCTGCACAATCTGACTTTGCTGCAGCCTGGAATTGAACTACTGGTTTCGTCTGGTCAGAGGAGAACTGACCCCAACTGAGCCTGGTTTCTCCCAAGGTTTTTTTCTCCATCCTGTCACCGATGGAGTTTCGGTTCCTTGCCGCTGTCGCCTCTGGCTTGCTTAGTTGGGGTCACTTCATCTACAGCGATATCATTGACTTGATTGCAAATAAATGCACAGACACTATTTTAACTGAACAGAGATGACATAACTGAATTCAATGATGAGCTGCCTTTAACTATCATTCTGCATTACTGACAGACTGTTTTCCAAATGAATGTTGTTCAGTTGCTTTGACGCAATGTATTTTGTTTAAAGCGCTATATAAATAAAGGTGACACACTGTGAACACACACACACACACACACACACCGTGAACACACTCAGTTTTAATGTTATTTTAAAGTAGTTCTGTAGTTGATCCTGTATCTTAATCTACTTTAATATTTTTTCTTATGTATTTTTTATGGTCATATAATAAGGTTTTTTGCAATGTTTTATTAATTATTGCACTGTATGTTGTTAACAGATGATGAATTACTCACACATGAACATAACGTGTCTGATTCATTGTGTTTTCTCTTTCTGTCTTCAGTCTGAGTGAATGCAGTATTACAGAGAAACAGTGTCTCATCCTGACTTCAGCTCTGAAATCAAACCCATCACACCTGAGAGAACTGTACCTGAGCTATAATAAACTACTAGGAGACTCTGGAGTGAAACACCTCAGTGATCTACTGATGAACACACAATTCAAGCTGGAGAAACTAGAGTTAGTATCATTATACTCTACAGCAGTTACAGTATAAAAATGAATACAAAATTACCCTTGTGATCTTTAATGAAAATAACTCACTTTCTCTCATAAAAACATCTCTTCTCTCGTCTGATGACGGAAGGCGGGAAAACCTGTCAGTCACATGAGATCACAGCAATAACAAACAATCATCAGCTTTTCATCAGAAACTCATGAATTCCTGACCTGCATTAAAAAAAAAAAACTGTTTCACAAAAGAACAAAATATGATCACAAAATGTACTTGTTCACTGTAAACTACAATCTTAAAATGTCTTGAAGTAAATTATAATTTTCTTGATTTGTTACATTTAAACTATATATATTTTTGTTGTAAAGTGTTCTGTAGTTAATCATGTCTTAATTACATCAGAAATCACAAACCTTTTTTTTTTTTTTTTGTCCTGACTAAAGATTCTCCAGACTTGAAATGTAACTAATATCCTCAAATTCAAGTTTTTTTGTTTTAGTTTATGGCTGTGTAATTATTTATTTTGTATTCAAGGTGTAGCAACATTTTATTTATTGCACTGTATGATGTTTACTCAAAATTAATTTAACTCACACATGAACATAATGTGTCTGATTCATTGTTTTCTCTTTTTTTTTTTTTTTTTTTTTTTGTCTTCAGTCTGTGTGAATGCAGTATTACAGAGAAACAGTGTCTCATCCTGACTTCAGCTCTGAAATCAAACCCATCACAACTGGATCTGAGCGGGAATCAAATAAAAAACACAGGACTGAATCACTTATGTGACGTACTGAAGGATTCACGCTGTAAACTGGAGAGATTGGGGTCAGTAACATTCACAGACAAGAATCAAAATGATGAAAATCACTTTGTTTAACTCTTATGTGCTGTTCAAGGTCTTTTGAGACCCCAAATGATGTTTGCTGAAATAAAAACAAATGTTCCCTTTATCTAAATTACCTGAGACTTTGTACGGTTGTCAACACTTGGTAGATCTACAAAGAGAAAATTAAATTGGATTGATATCTGGTTGTGTGTTAGTGTGAAAAAAAGTCACTCTCTGGAGACCCACATTGAAATGAATGAGGAAATCAATGCTTTTTCTTCTTAATTTATCAAATAAAATCAATAAATTCACCACAATTCAGAACACAAAATACACAAAAGTGAAGTGCACAATGCAGAATGATTAAACTCTCATACAAATGATGTTACATAATTAGTCAAAATGTCCATCACAACACAGGTAACACACACAGTCTGAAGAGGTAACACCAGCACATCCACGATGGAGGAAAACAAACACGCCATGTTATCAACATTAATCACAATTAGGAATGTGGGTCTTAATATATTTATTTTTACATAAAAAGCTCTTTTTATACAAAAACCTATTTAAAAATATATTTTTAATTAATACATTTTATACATTTTTAAATATCATAAATCTTCAAAAACGCTACATAAATGTAGAGTAAAAACATTAATAAATGAAATTTTGTAACAAAAAGTCGTTTTGTTGGCTGTGTTCTCTGGAGAGCCCAAACAGCACGAGTGTCGTCCCCAAACGAACAGCACATAAGAGTTCAACAAAACACTTTATACTCAATATCTCATGATGAATGTGTTCACATTATATTTGTGAAAGATTCTTCATCTTAATGATTTGTTTGTAAGATGATCTCTCTTCCTCTGTTTGTCTCTTTCTAGTCTTTATGGCTGTGGCATTACAGATGTTTCTTCTTTAACTCAGTCTTTGACAAACACAAAAGCTCTGCAGTTTCTAAAAGAGCTTGATCTGAGATATAATAAGATTGGAGACTCAAAGCAGAAGCTCATTGATGTGCTACGAGACTCAAACTGTAAACTGAGGTGAGTAAACTTCACTTTGTGATATTAAAGAGATTCATTTACCTCTGATATGTGAACAAATATATACTTTCAGATATTAGTGAAAAGAGTTGATCAAATGATCATCAAGCTTTATTTCAAAGGGTTTGTGTCTGAATGAAATGTAAAGTTGATAAAAATGTTGAACACAAAGGAGGAAAGAGAAGAAAAGCAGACTGTCACAGCTTTCTACAGCAACAGCTGCTTTATTAATGAGATCAGTAATAGTGAATCATTAGAGTTTGAAATAGATTTGTTCAGATTGTAGGAAAACGCTGGTAAAATCAGAGCAGATTCAGCTTCAGCTCACAGTCGTCCAGCATCACATGATCAATGTCTCTGTCTCTTGTGTGTTTTTACTTTGACAAGCAACACGTCACATTACTTTACACTTACTTTCTGTAAGAGATAATGTACCTCCAGCCACTTGTTATCACAGAATAAACCCGACAGGGTGATCAGGACTTGTGTCCTCCTGAAGAGACTTATTCTGTGATAACATCCGGCTGCATCTGCATTATCACACTTATTATATGCTTTCTTGACACACAAGTGAAGAATTAGACACAATTTAGATTCAGCTAAACACTTCTGCTCAGTTAGCAACAACTTGAACAACAAGACACACTTTGAACAATGTCTCCTCAAGTCTACTATTAACAGGAATCTCCTGCGGTTTGGTTTGAGGGTAAATCCAGTCAGTAACTGAGGCACAAGCTAATAGCAGTTGTGTTTGAATGAAACGAGTGAGAGCGCGGTGCTGTGATACGAGGGAAGTCAAAGAAACGCCCGACTCAAATACCGTATGACTGTGTGTTATTCTGCTGCTAATGACACACACCTAATGAATAACACACCTCCGAATGTCACCACTGACCAATCAGAATCCAGTATTCCAGCGAGCTGTGCAATCATTTCACTTATTTACTGAGACCAACACAAACATGTTTCAACTAGAGACAAACAGCTTTAACTAGTGACACATTTAACTGAAAGATTTGTGTTTTAAGACTAAATCACATTTGTGTTTGTTCCTTGTCATTTATTATATTTGGTGTACACTCGTTAGTGTGTGTTTCTCTTTATATTGACTCAATAGAGACTCAAACAAACATATGAATGGAATTAATTAAAATTATAAATGTATTTAAACACATTGTTTTATATCTATCTATGCAAGATCATGTAAATGTAACTTTTTTTTAACTCAAAAGAAACTGTAATTAAAATATTAATTGATTTCCGAACACTGATTTTTTTTCTTTCTATCCTTAGTGTTGATAAAGATTCAAGATTCCCTCAGGGGAGGAAGTCGCTCAGATGAGTCTGTCTGGCCCTTCAGTTTATCTTTCTATTAAACTCATTCATAATGATTCAAATGTTTAAATGTGATTGTCAAGTGCAGCACTTACATGTATCAAAAAATATAAAGCATATCTACAATGTGTGAAATGTCCATTTTATTTAAAACATGTCCATGATCTCTCTTACATTTTCTACACATTGTTATTCTATTTAATTCTATATTAAGTTAGCTATGTGTCTGTCTGTTGCTAACAATCACAAATCCTCTTATTACAACAAACAAAGCAGAAACACAGTGTCATAAAAGCTGGATGTTGCAGTTTTGACAGATGAATTGAGTAAAACGGGAGTTTTCACACACAGTGAGTTTGTGCTGAACTGACTAACAGCTTCAGTCTTTAGAAATGATGGGCCTTTTACTCAATGTTTTTCTCATTTTATTCACTATTTGAAGAAAATATTTTTTTTCTTATCAGATTTTGTGACTTTTCTCAACAGTAAACGTATGATTGTTGTGTCGATATTAGGTCTTTATTGTAATTTTAGCAATATAACATCACCATATTAGACTACAGACAGGTCAGTGCCTGGACTCAACCTCAGTTCAGCTGGTCACGGCCTGGCTGGCTCATATTTTAAGTCATATATTTCTTTCTTCGAGTGCGGTCATTTAATAAATCCTAAATTAACTAGCGTCTAGCTAACCACATATTTGCATGTGTGGACTGCAACGTTAAAGCTTTGTGCAATAATAACACAAAATAAATAAACAATAATTATAGTATTATTAGTATTATTGTGTTCTGATTAAACAAAATAGTAACCTATTTAGCTCTGTTTATAAAATGCGTAAGTGATTGAATAATCACAGTTGGTGTTTTTTTTCCTTATATATTTTTTGCCCTGTAATCGAAACAGTATTAACGTTTTTTATTTGCCGAGCACATTTTCCGCACTGTTTGATATAATGCGCACTTGCATTAAATTGACATCCTTTCTCTGCGTCCAGTGTACTTTCTGTTCTGGTATACAGTCATGTTTATAAGTGTCATAAGCTTGCAGTAATTAGATAATTATTCTGTAGACTAAACAATAATGTCACTAATTTATATGAATTCTGATCACCTGTTCATTCATGAAGTTTTGTTACCGTTAATACTGAAATCGCAATGGTAAACTTTGTTCGTTTCTAGACTATTTACTATAGTTCAGCCTAGATTGATTTGTTTGCAAATTATGAATGTACATAGCCGTGATTTACGTTTCTGTGTATTGTTTGTCATCATTGACACGTCATCTGTTGATTACAAGCTGAATTATGAATGAAGTAAACATTATTTTCACTTTTGTAATGAGATCACATGTATTCCACAGTTCAAAAATGTTTTCTGACCATGGTTTTACTATATTTACTGTAATATAGCCATGGTATTTTAGTAGAATCACAACAATAAATGTAATGTTGTTATTGCATTGGCATTATATTTACAGTACTGTCATGAAACTTCAAACTTTTCAGTCTGCCAAGAACAGAAAGATTACTATAGTTTTACCATAGTAACATCACACACACACACACACACACACACACACACACACACATATATATATATATATTAATGTCTTAAGAAAGTTTTAAAGGAATGAATCACTTCCTCTGTTTTGTCTTGTTTTCCAGTGCAAATTAAAATGTAATTTATAATGCAAATGTAAAATGAAGTCTTGAAAAATGTAATACAAATTAAATGAGTTTACAAATATTTGTCAATTAGTTATTAAAACTTCTCTTTGAATTAAGGTGACTTTTTTGCCAAATGGCAGATATTACTTCTCGTTTTAATCACAAAATCCTTTCAAACTTGTCTTTTGTATTTCATGTAATTTTGTATCTCCAGTAAATGTATCTTTATTTAAGATTTATTTATGCATTTTCACTGGAAAACAAGACAAAAATACTGAGGAAGAACAGCATTTTTTGCAGCATGATCTGAACGAAAAGTATCTTGAGCACCTGCCCCTTTGCCCTTTGGTGCCCAAAGTGTCCTTTTGTCAAATCAAAGTTTCCTCTTTTTTTTCTTTGTCATAACGTTTCCTTTTGTGAATGCCTGCTCATGCCCAATCTAAATATTAGTAAAATTTTGAATAATAATTTAGCCGTCAATAAGATGACCAACATGATGACCTTTGACCTGACGACGACGACCTCCTCATCCGACCAGGACGATTCGTCACGCCGAACGCGCATTTTTTAATTGTCAGAGGATATTTTCAACACCGCGGAAGCTGGTAAGTGGTGTTTCATTCTCAGCGAAGTGATTTTGATATTTATTTAACAAGTTTTGATATAGTTCTTTATCATTCATTGAGCAGAGAACCTAGTTCTAGAATGGCAATACTGCAAAAAGAAAGTGATGCTGAGTGTTTTCTGTGTCCTTTAATTGCAAATACTCAATTTATAAATTCATAGTTCAAGCTAGACATTTGCTTAATTGGTGAAAAAAGCAATAGAAGACACACTGCAAAAAAGGCTTATCTTACTTAGTATTTTGTTTTGTTTCTAGTCAAAATATCTAAAAACTCTAATATCAAGATGCATTTACTAGATTAGCAAAAACACATGAGATATTTAGTCGTTTCCTGGGGAAAAAATTAAGTTAATTTTGCTTAAAACAACTTAAAAACCCTCTTAAAACAAAATTATTTTGAACTTTGTTGTTTAAGTCTAGATCTAGGCACGATGGGTAGATAGAGATCACTGGATCTCAATGTTCTACATGAGTGAATCAGATCGCTGCTCTACTGCAGGATAAACACTGTACACTTAACACACTGATGTACATTTTTTCATTTTTACAAGGATATTTTTAAATTCTTGCTGCTGACTTTTGTAATGTGGTTGCCAACATCACCAGTATTTGACATCTGTCAGGTAAAACATACTGGTAAATATTCGGATTAAAACTGAAGTGTTTTCTCTTTATGGGGAAGTCATGGCCTAATGGTTAGAGGGTTGGACTCCCAATCGAAGGGTTGTGAGTTCTAGTCTCAGGCCGGACGGAATTGTGGGTGGGGGTAGTGCATGAACAGCTCTCTCTCCACCTTCAATACCACGACTTAGGTGCCCTTGAGCAAGGCATCGAACCCCCAACTGCTCCCCGGGCGCCGCAGCATAAATGGCTGCCCACTGCTCTGGGTGTGTGCTCACAGTGTGTGTGTGTGTTCACTGCTCTGTGTGTGTGCATTTCGGATGGGTTAAATGCAGAGCACAAATTCTGAGTATGGGTCACCATACTTGGCTGAATGTCACGTCACTTTCACTTTCACTTTCACTTTTTCAGTCTGAAGAACAACTGTATCACAGAAGGAGGTTGTCATGTTCTGGCTGCAGCTCTAAATTCAAACCCTTCAAATCTGACAGAGCTGGATCTGAGTGAGAATAAACTAGGAAACACAGGAATGAAACACATCTTGACTCTGTTTGAAAATGTACAGTGTAGACTGGAAAAGCTGAAGTAAGTATTTTAAAAGTGTATCCCATTAATTACCCAGACTCTAGTGACCCACCAGAGTTTCATGAATTTGAAAATATTATACACTTCTCATCAGGGCCGGGTTTCCCTAAAGCTTCGTAAGCCTAAGAAATTTGTAAAAAAAATCGTACGACTGATCTTAATATTACGGTCTGTTTCCCAAAAGCATCATAACTTGAAAATCATCGTAGATCTACGGGTGTTCTGGAGTAATCGTAAAGTGAAGTGCATCGTAAGAAGACAGATTTATGTGATCACCTGCAGGACAATCGGCAGATTACACCTTTAACTTGATTGAAGTGCAATGTGATTATAATATAAGTATTTTATTGTGCGTTACAGTACACTTTATGACTCATTGTCTTTATTATTTTTTTATTCATTTATAAATGAAATAATGAAAAAGGGCAGAAAAAATAGAAATACACATTTAAAGTAAATGACTGACAAAAAGAAAAGTAATGTAGGAAATACTTCAAAGACTGGGGAAAAAAATGTCAATGACTTGCTGAAGTGCACGAAAACCAGCTGTGTATTGGATCCGGAAATAACATCTCTCTCTCTCTCTCTCTCTCTCTCTCTCTCTTTCCGTCTCACTTTCCGTCTCACATTCGGTGTGACTGTTGCGCGAAGCGTGTGGGTGCATGGAGCAGAGCGTTTTTGCGTGAGCATTTATTGAGTGAGCATGGATAGTGTGTGGTGAGTTTGAGTGAGTTATCTGCCCGCTGTGGCTTTTTTTCCCTTTTTTTGAATATCGCTATTTTTTGACGTTTAATCTGTATTAATTAGATAAAACAAAATAGCGCTTTTTTGGCCGTTGGTTGCCAGTGTATCGCCGAGGGCATGATGGCCCAAGGTGTTGACTCGCTCGGTTCATTAACACGGCGCCACAGGGTTAAAGTGGTGGCCGCTGCAAGTGTTGAAGATTGTATCTTGGCTATCAGAGAGGTTGTTGGACATAAGAGCATTCTAGCAGTGTCAAGGATGAGTAATGCGGTTGTTTGTTTTTTGAACACTGTAGAGAATGCCAATAAGGTTGTGGAAAGAAGAGTCGTAATTTGTGGCCTTTTTACACCCGTGCTCTCTCTTTCAACTCCTGCGAGAAATGTTATCCTGTCAAACATCCCACCTTTTATTAAAGATGAAGTTTTGTTTAAAGAATTGTCCCGTTTCGGAAAGTTAGTTGCTCCTGTGAAAAAGATCGCCATCGGGAGTAAATCTGAATTGATCAAACATGTGGTGTCTTTTAGGAGATTCACGTATATGATTTTGAGTGAAAACAGAACAGAACTGAATTTAAATCTGAAATTCAGATTTGATGATTTCGACTATACTGTCTATGTTTCCACTGATATAATGAAGTATTTCGGATGCGGGAAAACCGGACATTTGGCTCGTACTTGTCCCGAAAATGGGAGTACACGCACAAAGCAAAACACGATAGATGAGGGGGTGGTGCAAAACGTGGAAAGCGTTGCTGGAACATCTGTGCCAGTACCTGTGATTTCAACACAGAGTGTCAAGGGCACAACTAAGAAAGTGCCCAGTGAACAAACAGTTAAAACTGTTCAAACCATGATTGAAATCATGGAAGATAATGATAATGAGTCGAATGTGAGTTTGCTTAAAGAACCTACTGTGATAGAAGAATTGATGGACACACAGAATAGTTCAATGACTTGTTTAGCTAATACAGAGTCCTTATCAGACTAATCAAGTTGATTTGTGTGAAGTAGACATGGATCAAGCTGTCTTCAAAACTCCTCTAAAAAGGAAAAAGAAAGACTGAGAAGAAGAATAAAAAAAGCAAGAAAAGAACAGAAGAATGATACAGATAATATTGAAAGTGAAAGTGAATTGTCTGATTCTAGTGCTTCAAGTTGCTCACAAAGTGAATGGTTATGTAAGGATTACAGCGCTGAAGAAATTAAGAAGTTTTTAAAAGTAACAAAAAATCAGAGAGGAGTACAGATTGCTGATTTCTTTCCAGACCTTAAACGGTTTGCAGAAAGTACTAAGAATCTAATGAGTGAAGGTTGCTTTCTAGATAAAGAAGTATATTGACTGAAAAAATTTGTTTCAAAAATCCAAAATCAGTTGAATAATGATAATGACAAGGTGGCATAACTCTTTTATCTTGAGTGGCTGTGTGTTTCAGATTTTACAGTTTCAATCACCATCACAGTGTTTTTAAGAGTTGTATAATAAACCCAGTTGGTTTTTCAGACCACAGTTTAGTCATTTGCAGTGTTTTTTTCAATTCTGTCTCACCAAGGAGTGCATATTGGCACTGCTCTGATAAATGATGCTTTTTTTACAGAGACTTTTTTGGGGAAAATTTTTAGAATTAAAAGTTTTCTTTTTCTTCTCTGCAGTGTTGGTGGGATTTTGGCAAGAGTCAAATCAAAGCTTTTTGTCAACAGTATACTCAAAATATCACAAAGGAAACAATTAAGTCTAAAAAAGTTTTAGAAACCGAAATATTGAATTTTCAAGATATGGCACAATTAAGTGGAAATCAAGCATATATCGATTCTCTTTTTTTAAAGAAAACTGCTTTATCTGACCTACAAGAGATGAAGGCACAGGCGGCACTTATAAGATCGCGTTTTAAAACTGTAGAACAAATGGATGTACCGTCTAAATATTTTTTCGGTTTGGAAAAAAAAGAATGGCTAGAAACGTTTTATCCATTCGTTACTTTCTGAGTCTGGGTCCTTGTTGTCAAGACTCTAAGGAAATAAGTTTTTATGAAAAACTTTACAAGTCTGAATATAAAGAAGATAAAGATCTAGAGGAGGCTTTTTTTGGAAAATTACCAAAAATGTCGGAAAAAGCGAATGTAACACTTTCTAAGCCTATTGGATTGGAATAATTGTTTAAAGCTCTTCAAGGCATGGATAATGGTAAAGTTCCTGGGATGGATGGAATCCCAGTTGAGTTTTACAAAACTTTTTGGTCTGTTATCGGAAAAGATTTGTTAGTAGTTCTTAATGACAGTTTAACCAAAGGATTATTGCCAATAAGTTGTAGAAGAGCGGTGTTGACCCGTTTGCCTAAGAAAGGTAATTTGAGTGATATAAAAAATTGGAGACCCGTGTCCTTATTGTGTTGTGATTATAAACTGTTATCTAAAGTACTAGCTACAAGTTTGGGGGAAGTTTTAGAAGAAGTCATTCATCCTGACCAATCGTATTGCGTGCCTGGTAGGTCAATTTTTGATAACATTCATTTAATTAGAGATTTGTTTGACGTATCTAAAATGTTTGGTCTTGACATAGGCTTGATTTCCTTAGATCAAGAAAAAGCCTTTGATCGTGTAGAACACAATTATTTGTGGAAGACTCTTCAGGCTTTTGGTTTTAATTCTGATTTTTTATCTTATGTTAAGGTCCTATATTGTGATATTGAGAGTATTCTGAAGATTAATGGTGGTTTATGTGCTCCTTTTAAAGTGTGTCGTGGGGTAAGACAAGGTTGTTCACTGTCAGGGTTATTATATACCCTCGCGATAGAACCACTTTTAAGTGTTTTAAGGAGAGTTCTAGAAGGGGTGCATTTACAAAATTGTTCTTTGTGTCTGTCTGCATATGCAGATGATGCAATGGTAATAATAGATAAACAAAATTATATAGATTTATTACTAAAGACTTAAAGAAATTTTGATTTAATTTCTTCTGCAAGAATTAATTGGAATAAAAGTGAAGCAGTTTTAATGGGAGAATGGAAAAGTAGAGTACCACCAAATCTTCCAGATGGATTGTGTTGGAAAAGAGATGGGTTGAGATATTTGGGAGTATATCTAGGCAAAGAAATAGTAGTTAAAAAAAACTGGATTGGAACTGTTGAAAAACTTAAGTGCCGACTTGAAAAATGGAAATGGATTGTACCAAATTTATCATACAGAGGACATACTTTGGTTATTAATAATTTGGTGGCTTCCTCTTTGTGGCACCGGATGGCTTGTATTGACCCACCGGCTTATTTACGTACTTATTTACAGTCTGTTTTGTTGGATTTTTTTTGGGACAAGTTACACTGGATACCGCACAACATCTTGTATTTAAAAAAAAGAAGAAGGGGGTCAAGGACTTATACATGTACAAAGCAGGACTGCGGCCTTTTGGCTACAATTCGTACTACGTTTGCTTACCAGTTCAGAGAACTTGGCTTGGAAGTCAGTGGCCTGTGCTATACTTAAATCCGTTGATGAACTCTGTTTAAGTAAACATCTATTTTTGATGGATCCAAAAAGTATCAACACATCGAAGCTCCCTGTTTTTTATAGAAAACTGTTTAAAATATGGGACCTTTTTAAAGTGAAAAGAACTGAGAGTACAGATTCTCTTTTTTGGTTACTGGAAGAACCCATGATTTACGGTGCTCGTCTGGATCTTTCAGATACATGTGGACTATTAAATGGGTTTTTTATTAAATCAAAGATTGTAACACTGGGGCGTTTAATTAATGTGACTGGTTCTTATTTTTAAAATGAGGAAAATGTGGCTGCCTCATTAGGTATTAAATCAGTTCGAATTGTGGGAAAATTTCTTCAGAATTTTCAATCTGTATTCACAGTAAAAGAGTTGGACATGCTTGAAAATTGTTTTGCTAAGAAACTTGTGCCTAGTGATGATGATGCTTTTCCAAAGTGTTGTTTTGTCCCCAAATACAGGGGAATATTCTGGAGTTTTTCTTGAAAATGTCTCAGATATGGATTTATATGAAGTTGGGGGAAAAGCTTTTTATAATGCTTGTGTAAAAGTTTTTAACAAAAAAGGTTTACATGACAGATGTGATTCACCTTGGCGCACCATTTTTGAAGCTGATAAAGATGTAAAACCAGAGTGGAGGGCACTTTATAAGCCACCATTAACAAAAAGAATTGGAGACTTACAGTGGAGAATTATACATGGTATAATTGCTGTTAATTCTTTTATTTATATATTAAATCCAAATGTTAGTCAAGAGTGCCCTTTTTGTTCTCAAAGGGAAACAGTTTTTCATGTGTTTATGTACTGCTCAAGACTTAAGCCTTTATTTGACTTGTTAAATGATATTTTCATTTGTTTTGATGAAAAAATTTACTGTACCAGTTTTTACTTTTGGTTTCAAATATACCCAAAAAAGAAAATATGAATGCCAATTGATAAATTTTGTTGTAGGCAAGGCAAAAATGGCAATATATGTTAGCCGAAAGAAAAAAATTGAACAAAAAGGTGATTATAATGTTCTAATGATGTTTGCAGCTATGATTAAACCTAGACTGCTAATTTATTTTTATTTTTACAAAACTAGTAACTGTCTAGAAGTGTTTGAAAATATATGGTGTCATAGAGGGGCATTTTGTTCGGTTGTGGAAAATGAAATTTATTTTTCACATTTTCTATAAATATGATGTGATTTATATTTTAATGTTTTGATATTTTTAAATTTTTCTGTAATGTTTTTTTGAAAAATCAAAATCTCTTTCTCTCTCTTGTTCTATACTGTATATAAATACATTTAAATAAATGTATGTATTTAGCAGACGCTTTTATCCAAAGCATCTTACAGTGCATTCAACACTTTTTATATATATATATATATATGTATATATATATATATATATATATATATATATATATATATATATATATATGTATATATATATATATATGTATATATATATATATATATATATATGTATATATATATATATATATATATATACATATATATATATATATATATATATATATATATATATATATATATATATATGTATATATATATATATATATATATATATATATATATATATACATATATATATATATATATAAACTTTTTATATAAATATATAAAGTATGTTATATATTATTATGTAAAGTATAATATTATAGACTATGAAATATAATATTGTATTGTGTTAAAGTTATTATATCAAAGTTGTCTGTCTGGAACGCAGCATTAGGTTAACGTCAATAAACGATAGTGTACTATAATTAAGAGCCATTCTATAATGTGACATTTCAGCACTTGACAAACGGATAGCGACTCCTAAGTAGCACTTAAAGCACAGCTATGTGCAACTGTGTTAAGTGCATTGTTGGGAAACGCACGTGAAACAATAACGAACGATCGCAAAATTACTTGTAGAAAACGTTCTTAAGCTCGAAGATCAATCGTTATCGGGAAACCCGGCCCAGGACTGTACAATTAATCAAAATAAATTGTAAATTGTGACATGGGGTAATGCAGTTATCAAATCACAAAAGGGTGAATTTTAAGTTAGAAGAGCAGAAAGTCTTAAAGGCTGTTAAATAAAATTTAAAAAAGGCAGTTGAGCGAGTTATTTTGAGTTTATAACATGAATTTAAAAGGTTCACCTAGTTTTGTGTTCATGTAATTTCAAACATTGTTTGGCAGACGATGTTAACAGATTTCATCAGATTTAAACCTAAACACAGAAATTTAAAGGTCATTGTTCAGTTTTCCACCAAAATAAAAGCCTGAGGGCCTAACATTTGAAAGTAAAGAAATTAAGACATAATAATTACAATAATAAATCTATCATTCAATCCTTCAAAATTTAAATCCGTCTTCAAGCTGTTTGTTCTTAGTAGTGTTGTAAGTATAGTTTAAGCTTAAGTATTGTATTGTAAAATACAAAGTATTTGTATAATCATCAAATTAAAAAATAATGTCACAGTGTGATTATCATGCAAATCTCATATTGGTGGATAAAAGTAGTAGCTAAATGAAGGTTTTGCTGCTCTGGCATCAGCGTTTAATTCAAACCTCAGAGAGCTGGATCTGAGCAGGAATCAAATAGGAGACTCTGGAGTGACAGAAATATCCAGTCTGCTGAGAAATTCACAGACACTACAGATACTCAGGTCTGAATTTGGTTAATCTAAACATGAATCAATGTAATGCTTCAGCTGGTCTGTAAACTGGTGCTGTGTCACAAGGAATGGGTCAGTAAAGTGAAATTGGTGTTTTGGTATAGATACATTTATAAAATATTGACAGATTGATTTTTTTAAGGTGATGGGTAATGTTAATATCCTAATGGTATAATAAATGTATGTATGTATTTGTTTTATCTTTCTGTAGACTTTCAGACTGCAGTATCACTGAAGAAGATTATAATACAGTTGCATTTAAAATTATTTTTATTAAAAAAAACCTTGACCTGCAAGACATTTTTCTGCGGAGAACAAAATTTTATGAAAACAATTCAACAAAGGCATCAGTAAAGTATTAGAGAACGTTTGTTAATACACTTTTGAGTGATTCTGAGAATGGAACATTGATGAATCATAATGAAATTCTAATTGGATCTAAACATTTGTTGAAATTTTATGCAGAATCTTTTATTCTTTAAAATCACCAATAAACACTGCCTGTAAGTGTTTAGAAGCTTTTGTCACCTCTCTACAACAGTCTTGGTCCATTCATTACCTGAAAAAGCTTCCAGATCACTGATAATCTTTGGTTTCACATTGCCACTGCTTTCTTTAAATTCAGCCAGATATTTTCATTGAGAATTAAATCTAGAGACTGAACAGGCCACTCAAGTACATTCTATGACTGATCCCTGAACCAAGCAGAAGTAGATTTGGATGTTTACTTTGGGATGACTTTCCTGCAGGAAAGTCAATTAATCATCTGTGTCTCTAGGAACTTTTAATGTCTTGGAAATCTTAAATCATATAGTCTTAGACTTTCTAAAGTAATACAGTTATTTATTCTCCATAGCTTCTCTATAGCTTTTGCGAGATCTCTGTTGACTTTGCCATTTTTGCTACAATCTCTGAGGGGTTGAGTCATTTTGATTGCAACTGTTGGTTATAATTGTGGAAATTAAAACTGCAAAAATTAAAATTGCATTTGTTGTAATTTACGTTCACAAGTATATAACTTTACCCAGCTTTATTGTGAAAAGAGTCCATTCAGGTCAAAATTCCTGTAGTGCAACTTTTCATTTTCTTTATTCTAGAACTTGACATCTTTTCTAATAGACTTTCAGACTGCAGCATCACTGAAGAAGGTTATAAAGCTCTGTCTTCAGCTCTGAGATCAAACCCTTCACACCTGATAGAGCTGGATCTCAAAGGAAATGATCCTGGAGAATCAGGAGTAAAGCAGCTCAGTGATTTACTACAGGATCCATATTGTCAACTCAAGACACTGAGGTGAGACAAGATAAAATAATGCTAAATAAGTTATACACATGTTAATTATTTATATTATATATAAATATTAGGGCTGTCAAATGATTAAATTTTTTAATCAAATTAATCAGAATTTTCAGTGGATTAATCAGGATTAATCACTATTTGCAATTACACCTGAATCCTAACCATTTTTTTTTCTTCTGAAATGCATACCAAAAGATAAATAACAGGACACAGATACATAATTTTCATGTATTGATTCATCAATATGTGATTCTTTTTTTCTGAATTTCAAAAGTTTAACATATACTTAGATCAAATTTACCTGAGCACTATATCAAACCATGCCATTTAACTACAGATAGTGTAAGAGTTTTAGGTGAACCAGTGGTTAAATATAGCCACATATCTATGAAATTATCCATAGAGAAACTCGAAAGAATGAACTCAGAAACACAAACATGCGCCCTCTGCACTCTGGGCACTCTTGTTTTTGGGAGAAGTTCATTTGCTCTGCCACAATACTTTAGGATCGATATTTTCACGTTCTGAAGGCTTCAATTGCCAGTAAAATCAAGTAAAAATGCATATGCTTTTCCAAACAGCTGTAATTTTCGATGCATTACACATGTGTTCTGCGCATGCGCAGTGTGAAACACAGGACGCTATAACAGGAAGAAGCTCCAGCGTATCAACTACCAAAGTCATCTCTGTTTCTCAAGCTTGGCATGAATGTATTTGAGAGTAACTGGGATAAAACCTTAATCTTCTTTGGTGTTTTCGTCGCGGCGCTCGCCGCTGTTTTTTACTATCTTAAGAATTCAGAGACCGACGAGACTTTCTTGACCTGAATAATTTGTCACACTGGGCATGCGAAAAATGCGTTAAAAAAATTTACGTAATTAACGACAAACAACTAATTAACGTCGTTAACGCGCTATTTTTGACAGCCCTAATAAATATTATTATATGATCTGACTAATTTAGTAAGCTATACTATTTGTTGCATCAAAAATGTTCAAAATGATCAAACATGAAAGATGAGATGCTGCAGCTGCTTTAGTTTTGATTATAAATGTCGGCACAGTTTAGTTGTGTTAAAAGTTACAGGTTAATCAGACATTTTGGGTCACTAGATGTGCTGGTGCTCAGTAGTTTGGTGCCTCAATAGTTAACATTTATGATTGTGTTATTGTGGACATTTCTCATGAAAAATATTCTGTGTGATTAGTTATCATTCAGAGAAATAACTGAATACAGACAGTACGGACATGAAGCTCTATTTCAAGATGGTAAATTAAGCATTTAATTTCAGTATAGAGCAATTTCAACAGAAGCAATTGTATTATTCAATGTATATTCAAATCAATTTCTGATACTAATTCATATTTAATAATTCCTGAATAATTATGTACATAAAGAAATAGGCTATATTTTGTGTTGGATCAGTTACCTGTGTCGTCAGTGTGCAGCAGACACACACACCTAAACGGTTTAAATATATTCTTATCCTGCCCAAAAAGACCATAAACATTGCAGATAACATGAAGTAAAAATGAATTTACATACAACAAAAAATATTCCTGTTTGACTGATTTGCTTCAAATCGGGTGAATTTAGGTCAGTGGTTTGCATGTGACTCAATGGTGCTCTCTGCTGGTAGGGAATAGTAAGATGGCTGATCAAACACTTCGGTGGCTTCACTGCATTTTGCCAGTTTAGAATGTGATGAGCGATCCAGTCATATATAGGATCAGTGCTGTAGATCTACTACAGCAGATCTACCACAGACCACAAACATGCGATGTGTGTCAGCAGAGGATCAGTGATAACACCACACACACACATAAACACACACACACACACACACGTCTGAACCTGCAGTTCCTCTCATAATGAGCAGAATTACTGTTGCATCAACACAGACATCAGTTAAATAAAACTATCCAGAAATGATCTGAACCCAGATCATGTTCTCTGTTAGTGGATCAGCAATCCAGTGTGTTACATATGTAAACATAACATAGAGGCGGAGGCAGGCAAAGGCGCATTTAAAAAGGGGGATATTTATTAAAGATTTACTTTGAACCAAAGAGAGAGGAAAGGTTACACCAAAAACCATCGATTTAGCCCTGGTCCAGTTTTCCCTTTTGTTTGCCAGGAAAAGTCCCATGCTTGCTTCCAGCAGCACAACAGCATTTTTTCCACTCTGCTCATTAGGAACAGGTGTAAGAAATTGGCCGCTAATAGCAAAAGAGACGTAACAAAAAACTCTTGGCAGCCATAATTAGTACAAGCCATTACTTAAACGAAATACAACTTCATGCACATGTAACACAGTGTTTGGTGAATTCTGCTTCATAATAATAGGAAGAGCCGGCATCACAAGATCAACTAAATACAAAAATATGAATGCTTAGCTGTCACAAGCTAGTTATCTCTTTGCTAACTTTCCTCATCTCCTGCTTAAAAGCCAGAAAGATTCCAGCTTCATCTTCTCTTCTGCAGGTTTTTGGGTCCTGCTGCAGATGAAGGCTGTCAGTATGTGACTGGAATTGTGGGTAAAAACCCGTTACTCCTGAGAGAGCTGAATCTGAGTGGACGTGGACTAGGAGACAGAGGAGTGAATCAGATCTCTGCTCTACTGCAGGATAAACACTGTACACTCAACACACTGATGTGAGTATCTTACATCATTTCACATGTTACATGACTAGTAATGTTACACTCATCTATTTTAATTCTCATTTGAGTCTGACCTCACGTTATAAAGCTTGGAAGAGCCAGGACATTTTTAATATAACTCTGATTATATTTGTCTGAAAGAAGAAATTCGTATACATCTAGGATGTCTTGAGGGTGAAAAAAATCATGGGGTAATTTTAATTTTTGGGTGAACTATCCCTTTAAGTGCACAGGTGTTGGAGAAAATGTGAACACATTAGAAATAGCCAGTATGTTATTAATGTATTTACCATCGTTTGCCTTTAATACAGCTTCCAACCTTCTTAGAATAGATTCATACAACTTTTGAATAGACTTCAGTTAAATTTAGTCTCTAACTTCTGCTGTGACTGCTAAATGTGATAATTTTCACTGACTACAAACTGAGGATTGAAGACTAATTAAAAAAAATTTATATGTGTATATATGTGTATGCATGTTTCTATATTTAAATGTAATTTCATAAAGGCAGGTTCAGTCTGGTTTCCACTGTCACTTCTGGGGCTTGATCATCCAGGCTTCCTCTGGGACAACGGGCCAGGGTTTTTTGGCCAACTGGGGCTCGAGGAGTTTAGGTTAGAGGAGGTTATGAATGAAGGTGAGGTTTCTCTGCGTCTGGAGAGCATTAGTGCTGAGGATCATTTCATAAAGTTAAAGACATTAATAATAAAAACTCAGAACTCACTTTAAGACAGCAGCGAGTGTTTGAAATAACTTCTGTTTGAGATCTGATGTGGATTATGATCACCTTACAAGGCAAAAATATTTATAAGCGATAAAGACTATGCACACTAGCCATTAACATTACCATAGTAAACATGGTAAGACCGCTTGAAGAAATCAGACATCAGCTTCTCATTCAGGTGATCACAAAAGTGTATTATTTAGTGTAGTGTATAGTAACATGTTTTATCAGTCCTAACTTGTCTCCGCTCTATGTAAATCTTTAACAAAGCATGCAAACAGACGTCTGCTTTTATCATGTTTGTTTTGTGTTGGCACTGGTTCCAGTGACTTATCTCATTAGTTTTCTGATAACTTCTTTGTTGGTGAAATTATGTAGTTGTGTGATGTTGTTCCAGAGAGGGGTGTAAAGGCTGTTTTAATGAAGCACTGAGGATTTTCTGACCCGACTGTGGAAACACTGCGTGATTCTGGTCTCAGTGCTACAGTTCTGAATAATTATGAGACACTGACACGTATTATAGTCCTTTGCCACGTCACAAACTGTGACATCAACACCATGTAGATTTTAAACCTGGAACACAAAATATTGCAAAAATCTCAAAATGAACCAGATTTGTCCAACAATTAAAATTAACGGATGCTAACATCATCTTCTATGATGTGCAACACACACACCTCTGATACAATCTCAGAAAAAGTAGTCTGGGGTTTCATGACCCTTTAAAAACTAACTTCTCAGTACCCTCACTGACTGTTACCTTGTTTGAAGCACAATTTATATTTGTATAGTTTTGTATATGTTCATGTATTTTTGTATAATTAATCTGTCTCTATTCTATACTATATATTTTTGTGCAAGAGAGCCTTGTAAAGCAAGCTGTTGTGTGGTCTAAACATTTCACAGTTCTGCTAATACAGCAGGTCAAATACACAACCCAATTTTCAATCATTTCAGTTAATAATACCAAAAATACACAAACATTTCTCTTTTATCCAGTGTGACAGAACTGTTTTCATTGTGTTTATTAATGGGACACAACAGAACAGTTATATGCTGCTGTAGCAGAACATATTCATAATGTTTATTGATGCTTCATATCATCTCTGTCATCAAACAACCAGATTAATGAATGTGTAACACAACTGAACAGAACCGGTCAAGACTTCATTCTGTGCAGGCATTGCTTCTTCAGTCTGACCTGTTTCAGAGAAATATTACTGTACTTCACATCTACATACACAGACAAACCTACAGTTTTATTTGAATGTGCAAAGTTGAATCTGTGTAACAAAGCTGATCAAGTCACTGGACCGAGCAGAGCGAATGCATTTACGTTGTAGTGATGTGCAGACCAGAATCAATTTAACACCTTTCACACAAGGATGTTATGAATTAAAACTTTGTTGTATTTCTATCAAGAGTCAGGACAAATTGTACATAAATCATGAGAAGTGTAAATTATTTAATAAAAAAAAAATAAAAAAAACGTATTTGTTTTTCTGTTTTGAAGACCAAATTGTGGAAAATTATCCAAAGATATTCAGACACTCTTCCTCTGTTTTTTGTTTTATCAAGACATTGTGACTATTTAATAGTTTTCTTCTATTTTCTCTCTCTCTCTCAATGTAGGTTAAGCCGCTGTGGTTTTACAGATGAAGGTTGTTCTGCTGTGACTTCAGCTCTGAAATCAAACCCATCACACCTGAGAGAACTGAACCTGAGCTGGAATAAACTACTAGGAGACTCTGGAGTGAAACACCTCAGTGATCTACTGATGAACCCACAATTCAAACTGGAGAAACTAGTGTTAGTACCAATATACTCTACAGCAGTTACAGTCAGATTGATTTATCAGGGTACATAATTATTTCCAAAAATGGATGTACCCTTGTAATCTTTTAATGAAAATAACGTCTAGGTTACATATGTAACCCTAGTTCCCTGAAGGAGGGAACAGAGATGTTACGTCAGTGACTGACGAAATTGGGGATCTCGCTAGAGAGACGAATCGTCTTCGAGTGTTAACAAAACGAGCCAATGAATATTGGCGTGCGAGAGGAACCACCGAGATACCCGCGGTGGGGCAGCGAGGTGGAGCACAGGGACCCGACCCGAAAAGCACAGCATCCCGGAGTGAGGTCTGGGTGAGTGATGCTACTCTTACCTGGCTCCACGATTGGGCAGGGGGTGCGTGAGAAGGCAGAGCATCCTCGAACCGGACCCCGCTGCCCACTGGCTGAGCCCCGTGCACCTCCATCCTGGTCCTCTTGAGACCCAGAGAATCAGGAAACTGCTATTTTACTAAATTTTTGGGTACCACACATTTTTGGGAACAAAACAAAAAGGGAACATAAGATTCTCCATCTGGCCCTTCTCCGGGGGAAGGAGCGGTACCTTTACCATCTCATGAAGAGCAGGATCCTGAGACTCCAGGTCGCCCATCTCAGGGGCGCCGCTTGCCCTGGCGCTTTACAGGCCGGGCTGCACCGCGTTCCTGGTGTCAGCTCCACGCCATGGCCGTGAAGGCTGCTGCTGAGGCCGGGCTGGATCGGAGGTGGAGGCAGCAGGAGGGTGCCCTCGGCGACAAGCAGGTGGAGGAGCTGGGACCGGCGGGTGGGTGACAGCAACAGCGGACCGCCGGGGCAGGATGTGTCTAATCGCCTCTGTCTGCTTCTGTGCGGTGGAGAACTGTTGGGCGAAGCTCTCCACCGCATCGCCGAAGAGGCCAACCTTGGAAATCGGAGAGTCCAAGAAGCGGTGCTTGTCGGACTCCCTCATAACCGCCAGGGTAAGCCAAAGGTGGTGTTCCAGGACCACCAGGGCGGACATCGTCTGACCCAGGGACTGCACCGTCACTTTTGTCGCCGTAGGGCAAGGTCTGTCGCAGTGCACAGCTCATGCATCAAACCTGGGTCAGAACTACCCTTGTGCAGCTGCTTTAACGCCTTGGCCTGGTAGACCTGCATGAGGGCCATGGCGTGCAGGGCAGAGGCGGCATAGCCACAATAGCGTGCTCAACTGGGGGGGATCTCCACATAGCCCTGAGCCGTCCCGCCATCGAGGGTAGTGAGGACGGAGGAGGCAGAAAAAGGTGCCCTCCAGGACCTAGTGACTTCCGAGAAGAATGGAACCGGAGGTGGCTGTCGGCGATCGGCGTGCGTCACCCCCAGGAACCAATCATCCAGCTTCGAACGTTTTGGAGGTGAAGGTGCCTTCCATGGCAACCCGACGCTCTCGGCGGCCCGGGCAAGCATAGCGGTCAGCTCTGGATCTGACTCCCAGAAGGAGGCAGCGCAACCAAATCTTCAGAGCCTAGCTGGTCCCCCGATGCAGTGATCAACATCTGGTCATCTGCTGGCAGGCCAGATGAGGTGCTGGGCTCCGCTCTGTCCGAGGCACCAGCATCTGTTTTTTAAACACTGAAGTGTTGAAGCGCCCAGGAGGAGTTGCAGCGTGACCACGGGATGAGAAACCTCAGCATGCTGAGAAAAGGCAGCAGCACTGGCAACCCCCACTGACGCTCCGTAACACCAACACTCATAGATCGGCTTGTCTTGACGACACTATGCTTGAGAAGCTGAAGGCTCGGCTCCCAAGCGAAAGACTGAATGTGCGACTGCTCGCGCTCCTTTTATATCCGATGCTGCGGGGCGGGGTGCGCGATGCAAATCTTGCACGCCAATATTCATTGGCTCGTTTTGTTAACACTCAAAGGCGATTTGTCTCTCTAGCGAGATCCCCAATTTCGTCAGTCACTGACGTAACATTGAATGTGACTGACTGAAAGGGGAACTATCACTTTCTCTCATAAAAACATCTCTTCTGTCGTCTGATGATGTGAAGACAGGAAAACCTCTCCGTCACATGAGATCACAGCAATAGCAAACAGCACAGCAATTTTTATTTTTTATGTTATCGTAAAGTGGTTCTGTAAGTACACTTTATGATTTGTCACTCTAAACTACACAAAAATCTAATGACACCTCTGTCTATGCGCAGTATTCAAAACAAGCAACAGAAAAAGATGAAGAGGTCAACAAATCATAGCGTTTTTTTGTTTGTTTTGCATTTAACTAATTTCTGTGTTTTATTTCTTTCCTAGTAGCCTATAGTTTATAGTTTCAGTTCAGACCTTTAGAAGCTCTGAAATCATTCTGACTAAAGTATACATTTTGCTGAAATATTTGTAGTTGGACAATAAATGTGACATATGTAGGTGTATTTGTACGATAGCACTAACTGTAAAGTGTGTGTATATATATATATATATATATATATATATATATATATATATATATATATATATATATATATATATATATATATATATATATATAATTTTAGATCGCACTGTTATAATGTAATGTGACTTAACCCTTTTTTGCACATAATATGCCTACATGCTTACATTCACTTTATTTGTTTAATCCAAATACAAAATACCAAGATAGGCTACTGTAGTGTTGATAAATGTTATATCATAGCTGATAAATGCTATAGCCCTTTAAGGGTGATGTTACATGGGAAGGTGGGTGTGGTCGGGGTGCACCAGTGTGCAGGATTGCACGAGTGTAAACTAGAGAGAGAGAGAAGTAAAATAAACAAGGAACACGTTCGGTTAAATCCAGTCTGCATTGTGTCAGTTATTGACAAATCTACATGGTGTCAGAAGAGGTCGAACATGGCACAAGGTCTCCGCCATATTGATCCGCTCATCTTCGACGAGCACATTGCTGACAACTGGAGCAAATTCGAAAAAGAATGGAGCATATATTGCAATGCTGGTCTATCAGACTAATCGGAAAAGGTGCAGGCGTACACTCTGCTGAATTTAGCGGGCCCCGACGTGGTGGAGAAATCCGAGGCTTTCACGTTTGCAGAGGGAGAGGACAGAGAAGATCCCAAAGTATTACTGAAAAAGTTTGCAGAACTCTGCTTGCCTACAAAGAACATTATAATGGACAGACACATCTTCAACACGACTAATCAAAAACCTGGTGAGCTGCTCCGCGGAAAAAACCTGACGTTGGACTCTGCAGTTAACATATGCCTGTATGAGCAATCTGAAAAGGGCACAAAAGAACTGAAACACGAGACTGAAGTATGTGCAATACAAGAGCGCTGCATCAATTGCAACAGATATCACGTCCCTGATAAACTCAAGTGCTCTGCTAAACAGTGCAACAACTGTGGAAAATGGAACCATTTTGCAAAATGCTGTAGATCAACTCCATCATACAAAATGACGCCACAGTCACAAACTCGTGATTACCATCCCAAACGAACTACTGCACAATTCAGAAACTATAAGCCTAATCGGGTGGATGAATTAGGCACGAATCTGGATGCCCCTGAGGACACCTTCTATTGTGAGACAGTGGATGATGTTTCGCAGAAAGGTGAAATATTCACAACAGTGCAACTGACAAACAGGCTTGGCCAATTGAAACTGAAGGTGGACACAGGTGCCAAGTACAACGTTATATCCGCCCACCAGTTACATCTCATCGCACCCTCAGCTCACATAAACACTACTGAAAAAGTCAGTCAATCTCATTGCATATGGTGGGCAAACCATCAATACTGAGGGCACAACGATACTGGATTGTGAACAAGGCCAACTAAAATTCCATGTGGTAAATCGCAATGTCAGACCACTACTAGGATTGCAAGACAGTATAGCCATGGGTCTGATACAGTTAGGACCAGATGTGCATGCTGTACAAAACCAAGAACCAGAGGTACAAGAGTTCAGTGATCCGTTTGACACCACAGTGCTTGGCAAACTGCCTGTTGTTTATCACATGCGATTAGACATGTCAAGAAAGTGCCCATAGCAATGAAAGGGAAAGTCATGGCAGAGCTTGAGAGGATGACTACATTGGGTGTAATCACCCCTGAAACCGAAGCCCCTGAATGGGTGTCTGCCATGGTCGCTGCCAAAAAGAAAGATTGCTCTGTAAGAATCTGCATAGATCCAGTGCATCTCAACAAGGCACTCCTAAGGCCCCACCATCCACTGAAAACCATTGAGCAGGTCATAGCTGACATGCCGGGTGCCAAGGTTTTCAGTATTCTCGATGCAAAATGTGGATTTTGGCAAATCCCCTTGGACGAGGCATCCTCGAAGCTGACCACATTCATGATGCCTTTTGGCAGGTACAGATACCTGCGCATGCCGCATGGAATTTCCACTGGCAGTGAAGTGATCCAGCGATCCATGGAGCAGCTCTTTGATGCACAACCATGTCAAATTGTGGTAGATGACATACTAGTCTGGGGCTGCACACTACAGGAACATGATGAGCGACTGAAACAGGTACTCCACAAAATCCGCAGCTGTAACATGAAATTAAACCCTGACAAGTGCAAATTTCGTGTCACCTCAGTTTCCTACAAAGGCCATCTCCCGACTGCTCATGGCGTCAAACCCGACCCCGACAAGACCACAGCTATTCGCCAAATGCCAAAACCTGAGGACAAACAGGCTTTACAACGATTTCTTGGTATGACCAACTACTTATCAAAATTCATTCCACAATATAGTGATGTTACAGGCCCTTTACGTGAACTGTTGAAGCAGGATGTGGAATGATCGTGGCATGAGCTGCAGGATGCCGCTTTCCAAAAGCTGAAGGACGCTGTGTCCAGTCCCCCAGTTTTGCAATACTTTGATGTCACCAAACCTGTCATCCTTTCAGCTGATGCATCCCAACATGGACTGGGTGCTGTGTGTCTTCAGCAGGGCGCTCCTGTTGCATTTGCTTCACGCGCCCTAACGCCAACTGAATCTCGGTATGCCCAAATCGAGAAAGAAATGTTGGCATTAGTATTTGCAACTAAGAAGTTCCACGACTTCATCTATGGTCGACCTGTCACAATGGAAACAGATCAACAGCCCCTCATCACAATCTTAAAAAAACCGTTACACACCGCCTCAGCACGTCGTCAAAGTATGATGCTCAAGCTCCAACGTTACAGTCTCAACATGATTTATAAGCGGGGCAAGGAACTCTTTGTCGCTGATGCCCTATCACGTGCTTATCTCCCCTCCACTGACCCTCCCCTTTCGGATGACCTGCTAGAGGTTATAACACTTCAAGTTCTCTCATCACAGCGGACAAAGGAACTCCAAACTGTTGTAAAATCTGATCCCACATACCAAAGACTTGTTAACATGATAATGCATGGCTGGCCGAACTCCTTCAAAGAGCTCTCACATGACCTCCGCCCATTCTTTTCCATGAGAGGAATTTGTTGTTGATGATGGACTGATTTTTCAAGGACAGAGACTCCTGATACCACCATCGCTACAAAGTTACTACGTGACTCAGCTACATCAAGGCCATCCAGGTCTGGCGGCCACAAAACGCAGGGCAAAAGAAACAATGTACTGGCCCACGATGTGTGATGATATAGAGAGAGCAATCTCTCGTTGTGCTCCTTGCAACGCCCTTAGACCATCAATCACATGAACCAATGCAACCACACAATGTCCCTGATCTTCCTTGGATGTTCACTGCGGCAGACATATTTGAATGGCATGGAAAAATGCATTTGGTTCTAGTGGACTCATTCTCTGGTTGGTTCGAGCTTGACCACCTACCTGACATGAGAAGTGTCACTGTAATTGCTAAACTTAAGAGACACTTTGCCGTCCATGACATTCCTCAGACGCTCATGACAGACAATGCACGGCAGTTTGTATGTAGTGAATTTTCTGGTTTTGCACATGCATGGGACTTTGAGCACATTCATAGTAGCCCATATTACCCACAATCCAACGGGCTTGCAGAATGTGCAGTGCGATCTGCCAAGCATTTGCTATAGAAATGCCATAGAGAGCACAGTGACATTGAGGCTGCTTTACTCCACCTGCGTAACCTTTCACAAGCTGACCTGCCATCCCCTGCCCAACTGCTCCTCTCTAGACGGACGAGAACTTTTCTTCCTGAGCTGAAAGACAGACTGATGCCCTCTGTATGCAGCAACGTCCAGGCAGCTCTTACCAGGAGGAGAAAGGAAAGCAAAGCATACTATGACCGCAATGCCCATACCCTTCCACCCCTACAACAGGGTCAGACAGTAAGGATGCAGACGGCTCGTGGTTTCGACAAACTGGCAGTTGTACAGGGCCATGCTGCTCAACCTAACAGCTATGTGGTGACCTCTCAGGGCAGACAATACGTAAGAAATAGACGTCTGCTCATCGGTGTTTAAGAGCCTGCGCCCACTGATTGTTCAGAAGATGATTACAGGCCACTTCCACCACTGTCACCTCTTACAAACCTCTTGTCATCTACAGTATCACCACCTCAGAGTGAAGCACCTGCCACTGGTGTTGTCGCTGAAACTGCCCAACCTGTAGTGACTCGTTCAGGGAGAGTTAGCCATCCTAACCCACGTTATCAGGACTATGTAACTGGCTAAATATGCCCGTCACAGTTATTACAGTGTTACATGTTATACTGTTTATTCATATGTTCAGTTGGTGAGTGTTAGCTTAAGGGAAGGGATGTAGTGTTGATAAATGTTATATCATAGCTGATAAATGCTATAGCCCTTTAAGGGTGATGTTACATGGGAAGGTGGGTGTGTTCAGGGTGCACCAGTGTGCAGGATTGCACAATGTAAACTAGAGAGCGAGAGAGAAGTAAAATAAACGAGGAACATGTTCGGTTAAATCCAGTCTGCATTGTGTCAGTTATTGACAAATCTACAGCTACCATAATGCAAATCAGCCAAAAAACAGTGAGTTTGGGAGCGAGTGAGTTTGAATGAGGAATGCTGTTTAATTGCTTTATTATTTCCGCTTTAACGTTTATTTCATACATTATTCACATATATATAATATAATATATTATGTAGTTAATAACTCAGTTTAATATTTTACTAATTTACTGCGCTGGCATCATTGTTAACTTACGAAAATGATGATAATTTGGTGGCTAATTTAAAAATGTTCTTAAATCACCTATAGGTCATTCTTATGTAAAATTAACGGTCGTCTGAGGGAGCTTTATGACCAATATCTTACCTGAGCTCAAAGCGCTGATCAGGAGAGTTTCAGGATACAAAAAAAAATAAAAATAAATAATAATAATAATACATATATAAAATTATGATCGTGTTAATGCGTGTTTATTTTTGTTCTCAGTATTTTAATAATATGATTATGAACATAAAAGCATTACAAAACAAACAAATAAATAATATACCATCAATGAAACCACAAAGCTGACTGAGAGGTATTTATAATTACAATAAAGTAATTTTGAGTGTTATTGGTATTAATATTAATTTACATGCAATATAAAAGTGCAAATGTGACAATGTTTTTGCAACCGCTCCAAGTGTCATGTGCAGTGTATACGTCACCGTCCAAATCCGTTCACTTATTTCGTTCACTCCTTTCTGATTGTAGTCCACTCAACTGCCATACACTATATATGGATTACGAACGAGGGAGCTACTTCAAACACATCATCAGTCTCTCAAAAACCAAACCAGTTCTCTCTCTCTCTCGATACATTTACTACTTGGCCTACATTTTTGCATCTTTATCTTTTGTTGGTTTGCGCGGCACATACACATTTTGTTAAGTTCAGAAAAAAAAGACTCTCTTAAAGAGTTCTGCGTAATGAAAATGTGCGCACTGAATTAATTCAGTCGAGTTCAAATGATCACTAAACTTTTGTCATGACATCTTTCTGCTTGCATGATAAGATATATTTTTAGAAATGTATAATTATTTTAGTTTAATATAACATACTTGTTCAGTGATAACTATGAAAAAAAAAAAGTCATAACGGTCTTATCAAGTAACTGTACATTCCACCTGGTTTTATCCAAATGCAGATACAAATAATTTTGTGATTGTTACAGATACAAATACTGGCTGTTACATGAAAGTTGAAGTTGAAGTTCAAGTCTGCTTTATTGTCAATTTCCACATGTACAGTACATACATACAGAGAATCGAAATTGCGTTACTCTCAGACCCCAGTGCATACAGATAACATTAACATTAAAGCCTAAAAAAATAACTAGATCAAATATAAAATGTAGATACAATTATACAATAAGGGAATTATAAAAAAAAGACAAAATAAAAATAAAAGTTAAAAATAAAGTTAAATAAAGCAGCGCAAGGTAAATGACAGATATAGTGCAAATCAATGAAGTGAACAACAGTGCAGTTAAAAGATTTTTTAGTGCAAAAAAATCACTTATTAAAAATATCTTAAGTCTGATTAAAGTGACAAGTGACCAAGAACAGTTATTTAACTGACTTATGAGGTAGTTCCATGCCGAATGAGGTAGTGAGCGGTGAGTGAGCAGACCAATGCTGCACAAGTGACTCGTGCATGTCATCATATAATTAGTGTGTGTGTGTGTGTGGGGGGGGGGTTCATAGTTCAGTGGTGCCTGGGGAAGAAGAGGGGAGGGGGGGCAGGTTCGGGAGGGAGTTCAGCTTCCTGACAGCCTGGTGGATGAAGCTGTCCTTCAGTCTGCTGGTCCTGGCCTGGAGACTCCGCAGTCTCCTCCCTGATGGCAGCAGACTGAAGAAGCTGTGTGATGGGTGGGTGGGATCACCTGTGATGCAGAGGGTTTTGCGGGTGAGACGTGTTCCATAAATGTCCTGGAGGGAGGGTAGAGAGACACCAATGATCTTCTCAGCTGCTCTCACTATGCGTTGTAAAGTCTTTTGGCAGGACGCGTTGCAGGCGCCATACCACACAGTGATTCAGCTCGACAGAATGCTCTCGATGGTCCCTCTGTAGAATGTGTACATGATGGGGGGTGGGGCTCTGGCTCTCCTCAGTTTGCGGAGGAAGTAGAGATGCTGTTGTGATTTCTTGGCCAGTGCTAAATATGTAATGTAATAATTATAAAGTTTTGACAATTTACATAATTGTTGCATTTGGACCTTTATCCCAATGACAATTGAAAAAAAAAAAAAAAAAAAAAAAAAAATTATTGATGATACAATACTCTTAAAAGGTCTTTAAGTAAATTGTAATTCAGAAACAAAACTTTCTTGATTTCTCACATTTAAACCCAATTTTCACGTTTAATATTATTTTTAAGTAGTTCTGTAGTTGATCCTGTATCTTAATCTACTTTAATTTTTTTTCTTCTATTTTTATTTATGGTCATATAATAAGGTTTTTGGCAATGTTTTAATTATTACACTGTATGGTGTTTTTTCTCTTTCTGTCTTCAGTCTGTGTTTATGCAGTATTACAGAGAAACAGTGTCTCATCCTGACTTCATCTCTGAAATCAAACCTATCACACCTGAGAGAACTGAACCTGAGCTATAATCAAATAAAAACACCCCTCGGGGCCTCGACGACCACAGCAATTAATAAAAATATTAATTGCTAATGAACTTTAGTAATTGTATAAGGTGGCGTGAACACAGATTTTGGATAAAATATTTGTCATTGTTTGCAGCCAGTAACACCATCCAAACAGTGAAGCCACATAATAAATAACCAATCTATAAACATTTCTAAATTAATGTAAAACACACAATTTTTATTTATTTATTATTATTGTTTAGTTAATCTATTTTATATAGTCAATTGTTCATTCTACAGTAGCCTATTGAATAATGCAATCATTTAAATTAGTTAAGTAGTTTATTTGCTTCACTTAGGCACTTTATTTTTATTATTAAATATATCTATCTTATCTCTTATTAAAATAATGCTTATGTGTCTGACTGTACACCTTAACCGTAATAAACAAATTGCTAACACTTTAAAATAAAGTTCTTTAGTTAACTATATTAATTAACATTAACTACTAATTAACAGCACTTATACAGCAATTGTTCATCTTTGTTCATGTTAATTTCCACATTTAAAGGGGGGGGGGGTGAAATGCTATTTCATGCATACTGAGTTTTTTACACTGTTAAAAAGTTGGATTCCCATGCTAAACATGGACAAAGTTTAAAAAATTAAGTTGTACGTTTGAAGGAGTTTTTTTGTTCCCAAAATACTCCTGTCACAAATTTCTGAAAGTTTTTTTCGAGTATGGCTCTGTGTGAGGTTAGATGGAGCGGAATTTCCTTATATGGGTCCTAAGGCACTTCTGCCGGAAGAGCGTGCGCTCCCGTATAGCGAGGCTGAGCACAGACATTTTACTGATCAGAGCGATTCACTGATCAACGGAGTTGTGCAAGTGTTTGTGTTTGTTCCCTGCATTTCGAAGATGCTTGTTTTACAAACAAGGCCAAGTTTGACGACGGATTTGCATATCGTTTATTTCTTAATGATGATGCAATCCCAACGAAAAAGGGTCACGATCGTGTGTTGGAACCACAGGCGGTGAGTAAAACTGCTTAAAATATCTCTGCCTCCTTGTTAGTGCGTCCCCTCCCATGCCGGAGACCCGGGTTCGAGCCCCGCTCGGAGCGAGTCGTTGCTGCTGCTGCAACGTTTAGTTTCTGTTCAGTTTCAGCCTCGGGATCTGATTCTGGATCTTAAATAAACGGCTGAATCTGACTGTAAGCCATGGTTTGTTTTGGATGATGGGTTTTCCCTCAAGGTAATGACACAGCTTCCAAACGCTCTCAACACAAAAGCCTACTGGCGCTCGTGATTCTTTAGCTCCACCCACACATCACGCCTCCAGCCGGTCGTGTTTTTCCGGGAAAAATCGGTACAGACTATCTTTCTCTTATGAATATAACAAAACCAAAGACTTTTTGGAGTTATGCTGGACGCAAGGGGTATCTGGAGCAGCCTCCGCCATTCTTTCAAATCAACTCTCTGACAAGAAACCCGCCCTCCTCTGACTCTGATTGGCTGTGAACCTGAAACAAGCCAATCAATCCACCGATGGCAGCGAGTATTACCCAATCAGGGGCAGAATAGGACGAGTCTTCACAGAATGCTGGTGGGATGATCTGCATGAGATGCTGCATTGAAGACAACTCCGAAAATACGGGACAAACTCCGTCTCGTATTGATTCAAAACGGGACGCGCTATTTTATTCTCAAATATGGGACAATTCCGTATTTTAAGGGATGGGTGGCAAGCCTAACAGTCTCTGTTCTCCTCAGTGGTTTGTTGGGTGGCTCGCCATCTCGTTGAAATCAAATTTCAGATGTCTCAAAGGGAAAATAAAACCTGTCCTGTTTTATAAACAGTACCATACACACACAAACAGAACAAAACACCATTAACAATACAACACAATCTACAAAGATTAAATATTTGCTTGAAACAATAAATCTTCCCAGTCTCAAACAACCATGCGATGCTCTCAAAATGGTGGCTTCACGTTTGTAACGCAGCACATGTGGATATACATTTCCATATAATCCACATCTCATTCCCACATAAATTAACCAAAACATTTACTCCTCATTAATAAGTTACAAATAAAAATACATTTTTGGAACCATACACATTTTAAACAATTTAGAGAACTCACCAAATCCGTTTGGTCTCAAACGCAAATATACTCCAAGTCAATCCCAGAGATGTAAATGGGAAAGATTTCGCCAGTGTAGCACCTCAGAATAAATTACATTTACTTTTACAATCATAAAGTCAAAGTTATTTTTTTTTTTTTTTTTACTTTACCGATCACTGTCAGCGTAACCTCTCGTCTCTTCATCTCAATTAGCACGTTCTCTCTCTTCCCTGTTCAGCACATGCGTTTTTCTTAAAGGGGCCGTGTTCTTTTTTTCCTCCTCATATTAAACAGCGTTTTAATCATTTAAATTGGTTAGTTAAGTAACAGAATGTAATTTTAAATTTATGTGGGTTCCTGCTCATGTGGAAGTGGAGGCTAATGAAGTGGTTGATAAGCTTGCTAAGTGTAACCGGTGTTATATTAATTTATTAATTTCACACAAAATCCCTCCCTTTGTTATTATCAATTATTTTATATTTATATATTTTTTTTCAATTATGGGAATTTTTCTTTCATCTGGGATGTTATTTGAGCTGTTTCTATCCTTGTATGTACATTTTTCAGTGTTATTTTGTAAATGTTAAAATATAGTACGTGGCCCCTTTAAGAGTTAGGTTCCGGTTGCTTTCCTTCAGTTGTAGTGATGGGAAGTTCGGATCATTTTACCGACTCGGACTTTTGAGTCTCGTTCAGCAAAATGAACGAATCTTTTTTCGAGTCATTTCGTTCATTTCGTTCATTTTAGCAAAATGTTATTAAAATATTAAGTGCTACCTCCCCAACACATCTAGTACTTACGCAAACGTTGATCACACTACAAACAATACAAAAATAAAATGCTATGAGATAAAGAAAAAAATACTCATTCTTTACCTGGGTCTTCAGTCTGTGATTAGCTCATCTCACCTCTTATCTGACAAGAAGTCTTCGGGTTTAAGTCATTCCTTAATCACGTGACAGCCCCATACGCGAAACCAATGCGGTCTTGAGCCGGAAAGAGAATTGATTAGTTCATCTCATGAGTCTTTCGGGTCGAGTTTGACTCGTTCCTTAATCACGTGACAGCCCCATACGCGAAACCAATGCGGTCTTGAGCCGGAAAGAGAATTGATTAGTTCATCTCATGAGTCTTTCGGGTCTCGGGTCGAGTTTGACTCGTTCCTTAATCACGTGACAGCCCCATACGCAAAACTAACGCAGTCTTGAGCCGGAAAGAGAATTGATTAGTTCATCTCATGAGTCTTTCGGGTCGAGTTTGACTCGTTCCTTAATCACGTGACAGCCCCATGCGCTATTTCTGGCATTTCTGTCACCGTGTTTTTGTTACTGTTTGTTGAGGATCTGTGGTTTGTTATTATTTTATAAATAAATAAAACCCTGTTATAAATAAAATTTTGATTAATTTGTCTTCTTGACTGTCTATCGGTAAATAAACACTAGGCTATATAATAATATAATAATCCAAGCTTACAATAAAAAGTATTTATAGACTAGTTTGTTCATTTTTACTCCAATTTTGAGTTTGCTGGTATAATAATTGCTTTTCCTAGGCAGACTTGACATGTTGGTGTAATATATGTATAAGAAGATTGCTCAAAAAAGGACATAATGACATACATTAAAAGCAAATAACATTTTGAATTTGAATTATTAATGTTAAAGACAAGGTTGTGATAACTTCAGCTTTAACAGTTTTAACCCAGCTCAGAGTGAGGAGTTTCAGATCCTGGTGCACTGCCAGTGCAGGGGCCATGTTTTGGGAAGACTTTGACGAGAGGGTAGCAAGCTTGAGGCCTTCTGCTACCTCTTCTAAGACCTCAGATGCTATGATGGCCAACCTTGCAGAGCCACTCTTACCCCGCACATCAGACCCTCTGGCCTGGTGGAGGAGATGTTCACCAGTATACACAAGCCTTTCTGAAGTCACAAAGACAAGACTTTGCATTGTGGCCACATCCATGCCATCTGAATTTTTTTTTTCTAAAACTGGGCAGATTATCTCAGATAGAAGAACTCACAGACTCAGCCCATCCAAGGTCAGGGAGCTTGTTGTTTTTTTAATAATGTAAACATGCCTTAAAGCAAGTCCTAAAAATATAGCCACAGTGTGTTATTTATTTTAAAGCTTATTTATTTTTATTTATTTAGAAAAAGACTAGCTTGTTGTGCAATATTTTTGTTGTTGTGATTTTAAAAGGTAATTTGTTATTGTTATAAGGCTCCATAGCTTTAGTATCTCTTAATTTTCATTTATTTTTTATTCAAATGGTTTAAAATTATTTTGGGAATAGCTTGTTGTGCAATATTTAGTTTTTCTTTTTTTTATATTGTACTTTTAAAGTTCATTTGTTAAGGTTATTAGACCCTGTGGCTTTATTATCTTTTAATTTTAATTTCATTTTTAATTATTTACATTTTTATTATTTTAATTTATTTTGGAATAGTTGTCCTCTTTGTTACAAAGCTTTTCTGTAATAAATAATAAACAACTATTCAAAAGTATGTACAGTGTTTTTAATGTTTATAAAGTGTCATATGTTACAAAAGTATGGTTTACACAGACAATCTGATTTAATAACTGCACAACTAAACCAAAACAAACAAAGAGACAGAAAAAAAGATCAACATTTTAAGCATAACCAACTCTTTATTTCCACATTCAGTGTTATGGAAAAGTACCACCATGACAGAAATTAAAAACAACAATTTGAAACCAGAAATGCATCATGTTACTGTAAGAGTAAATAATACTAATAATAAATAAGTACTACGCACCCATTTTGTAAGGAAAGTTGTAAATGAACTAATTACTCTAGCCAATGTTGTCACACAGTACAAAAGAACGAAAAACCCGAAGAACCGAAAGATGAACTATTCAATTATCTGCATTCTTTTACTGTCAGTGTCTATGGTTTTAGCGTATGGGTCTGTCACGTGATTAAGGAACGACTCGACCTGAAGACTCATGAGATGAAAGGTGTGTTCGACATCGGCTGCGGCTGGATGCAACCGATCGGCGAGAGTAGCCGCGTGAAGGTGGGGAGGAGCTGCAAACGGAGATATGAAGCCGGACACGTTGTGGCTCCCGTAGTTTGCTGCAATTACGTCAGTCATGGCAGATCACGTGGCGATTGCTTACCTAATCGCGTTTAAATGTGTGTATAAGTGGTGTTTTGAAAAAATAAAATAAATTGGTGTTTTGGAAGGGTGCCTTCCAAAACAAGATACCATATTGGATATATACTTTATCAGTATGACATGGGTGTTTCTGCTTATACAAAATGATAAAAGTAACCTATAAAAAAATTCCCTGGTGGGTATGTGTTTTTTAAGAAGGTTTCAGCAACAAGATTGCCCTCCTGCTGAGCTTTTTAACATTTTAAACATAACACCACTGATTTTCATATACAGAAAAGCACAATTCTGTTGGATTTATATTGTGATTTAGACCAACTATTTGGAAGTGAATAGAATGTTGTCAAGTTGTTCAGTTGAAGTTACAGCAAGTTGTTAGCAGTTTGCTAACCACATGCAGGTGAAGTATAAACACAGCTAAATAAACTAGAGAATATGAAAAAACCAAACAAATGGAGGAACATGATGTATTATGTATCATTTGTATAGGAGCATACATTTATGACCACATTAGATTGTATGCTTTTTAGATTAACATTTTAGTTCTTAAAAATGCTCATTTGAATAGGTTATGCTGCTGAATACTGTAAAAGGTCTATATAAAAAAGTCATGCAAAATAAACATACACAAACTTTATATTAACAATAAAGTAAATACAGTAAAACAATATTTAATAAATATGATTTATAAGATGAAGACGACATAAAAACGTATTGAACTGTTTTAAAAGTCCATATGAGAATTTCTGAAACTGAAGCCAACTCGCAATAAACTTGAAACGCACGTCATCGGTGTCATCAGTGAATCCAGCCAATCGTGGATCAGTTGTGTCGTCATCAGAACCTGTGCAGCCGCTCTTCAGAAGCTGCGCTGGCTGAGTTCTCCGGCTACTCTCGAATCGCTCTCGTGGTACTTTGACGGCACACGTCACAGTCACGTGGCGTCAGCGCTGTATCAAGTCGGACAAAATTTCTAACCGGCATGCACTGCTTCAAGTCAGCCGACGATCGGTTTGCGCAAAACTGCATGAAGTCGAACAAGCCTGAACTAATCAATTCTCTTTCCGGCTCATATTGCATTGGGTTTAACGTATTGGGCTGTCACGTGATTGAGGAACGAGTCAAAAACCCGATAGACTCGAACTATGAACTAATCAATTCTCTTTCCGGCTCATGCTGCATTGGGTTTAATGTATTGGGCTGTCACGTGATTGAGGAACGAGTCAAAAACCCGATAGACTCGAACTATGAACTAATCAATTCTCTTTCCGGCTCATGCTGCATTGGGTTTAACGTATTGGGCTGTCACGTGATTGAGGAACGAGTCAAAAACCCGATAGACTCGAACTATGAACTAATCAATTCTCTTTCCGGCTCAAGACTGCATTGAATGACAGGTGAATTACTACTACTAGAACAGAACCCATAGAATAATGCGCATGCGCGACTGAACGAATCACTCCCCGAGACGACTCGTTCTTCCCGAGTCACATTAAAGATTGGTTCAAAATGAACGAATCGTTCAAGAACGACACATCACTATTTAGTTGGCGGTAAGCGCAGCTGGGGAAAGGTGAGTTTTGCTGGAGCTCTCAGTAAAAAGTTTTAAAATAGTTTGTTTCTTGTGACTAATGTGTTTTTTTTGTTAAAAAATACGGTTTAATCTTATGTAACACCAATAGAGGTTGGGTAACATTAAGTATGTATTTTCTTTTGGTGTTTATTAACCGTGTAAATTCCGTGGCTAAAATTATCTGTTTTGACTGGCAGATCAACGTTGAAATTGTGGAGAAAGGCCACGGATTGACTTTTGTTTTCATACATTTTCCTTTTTATTAATTCGGGTATGTTTTCCATCCATGTTTCTGTTAATATTGTTGTTTTGAATTCATGTAAAATGTTTTACATTGAGAAAAATGTTAAATATTGTTGATTTAATCATATGCAGTTCATTTAATAATTGTAATATGATGGCAGTTGGCGGTAAGCGCAGCTGGGGAAAGATCAACGTTGAAATTGTGGAGAAAGGCCACGGATTGACTTTTGTTTTCATACATTTTCCTTTTTATTAATTCAGAATAAAAAGTGGTCCAAAGAATCTTGTTGTCCGGTCTGGTTAAAATATCAACACAACGCAGAGAAAGAAGATACAGACCGGTCACAATGGTGCCGTGACTTTTCCTTGATGCAAGTCATCGTGGATCTTCTTTGATCAACGTCAGCTTGGTCGCCGGGGTTTGCTGCATTCTGGAGCGCCCGAATTATGACTGTACCTGTGTCAAAGAAAAAAGGTTGGACATTAGACCGTACATAATTCAGAAAAAGGTTGATAGTTCATATTCTCGTAAGAGAGGAAAAAAAGTAGTAGTAAGCTTTGAATTTGTGATACATTTTTTGTTTGATTGTGTATTATTTCTGAGCTATCTACACAGTTTTTTTCCTGTGGTCATCTTCTGTTCTAATTTACTTTTGTTGATTTGTAATATTCAAAATGTCACAAAATAGTGAGGAGACAAGTTACTCCTCTATTGATGGGTTTGAATTGGGTTTTGCCAGGGGACGTATCTTTGGTGAACTTGAACAGACACCACTAAGAAGGACAGTTAATATTGGTTCTCCTGATTTCTGTTCTACCCGTAATCCTGTTAGAGTACATACGACTGAATCAGAAAAGTGTGAAGGTGTTGCATCAGGCAGTACTAGTAGTGCTGATTTGAGTAGTTTAATCACCCAGCTTGCACAACAAATAGGGCAGTCAATATCTGATCAGCTGAAAAAAGACAATGCAAAAAACGAGTGTACTGATAAAACACAGAGTATTCGTCAAGACGTTCTTGTATTTCAGCTGCCGTCCACCTGTCAGCAGACTTGAATTTCAAAATAGCAGAAAGAGATTGGTCAGGGCAATGTTTAACAAACATTTGTGTCACCTCACGGGTAGGATCTTCAATACTTCTGCCCTGTCTTCTCAAACCCTCGTCAGCAACATCTACAGCTTTATTAAGCCGAATCCAATACTCCATTGCATTCTCTCCTGCTACAGGTAAAGTGCCATAAAAGTCAGCAAGTGGCATAGATGAATATGTCAATTCACTGAAGTGCTGTTTGAGTATGTCTATGACAATCCTTGGGTTTGTTTTAGGCTTCAGTGATGGATTGCGGCGTAGTGCTATCTTGATTACATCTTTAGCTCTCCCCATTAAGTTTGACATGATCTCGTCCGCTTGTTCAGCTAAAGGAACACCTTTCTTCCTCAAATAAACATCCATGAGTTCTTCCCATTCGTGTACTGATAATTTGTCAGATCCATCCCCTCTGAAACAGGGAGGTACCTTGACATCAGGCTTCATCACTAACTTCATACCAGTCAAATTTAGAGGAGGTGCCTCCATGAGAACCTGGCTCGTCCCTAGGCAAGCTGAGAAAAGAGCACAAATGAAGGCACAGTCTAACCGTCCTGCCTTTGTGAAAACTGTAGCTGCCAATGCCCTAATGCCGAATTTAGATGATAGAACATCTGGGAATGAGCTGAAAGTGTCAGCAGATCAAGGTGGGTTGCCAGTTACACCGTCAGTTCAGGCAAGTGACAGCTGCACTCAGTCCCTTATCAATTTACTTGATCGTGTGCTGAAACAAAACATGCAAAGCCCTTCTTCACCTGTAAATTCGTTTAGACATGGAAATGTGAGCAGGAAATTTTGCAAAGTTTGCAGAGGCACAGACCATTCTACGGTTGCACACTGTAGAAGAGATGGTTTATGCTTGTTTTGTTTTGAACATGGACACAGAAAAAGGGAGTGCCCAAAGTGGAGTAGTCACAACAGTCTGGAGGTGAACTACTCACTACAAGGAGCTGGTCCTTTAAAACCATTAGACCCACATTTGGAGAGGGGATGTGTGGGTGATGATCAAACCCTCATAAGTGATCTGGAACAGCAGTATGAGAATGCATGCCACACAGCATCTGATGGTACTTGCGTGATATACGCACAAAATATGCAGAAAGTAAAGGCTTTTGATGATCTTTTCTATACTTCTGTGATGGTAAATGACCAATTTCACATGAGAGGAATGCTTGACACTGGATCCATGTCATGAACCCTCAGTGAGACAGCTGAACAAAAGTTGTTGGCTGAAAATGTCGTTCTGGACAAAAAATCACTACCTCAGAATATCATTCTTGTCGGTGTTGGGGGTAGGACCGCACAGCCAAAATGTTTGTACGAAGTTAACATGAAAGTGTATGGTATCAACTGTCAAGTTCCAGTTCTCGTTGTTCCAGGTCAACATGATGATTTAATTCTTGGCACCAACTTGATCAAGCACATTGTGAATGATACAGATGAGTATTGGGAATTTATATCGCAAAGTGCTACACAGTTATCACCGGACAGTGAACACTTTCTGGATGTGATGTCAAATCTCACACGCTGGCGACATGATGAGATCCCTAGCAAAATCGGAACCGTAAAGCTCCATCATGCTGTCACTCTTGCTGCTAGACAAGAACATTTAGTGTGGGGAAGACTGCCTAGCAACACTCCATTGTCCCTTGGGAGCACCATTCTCATTGAACCAACTTCTTCCAAGACCATGCCAAGAAATATCATGGTAGCACGTGTGATAACATCTATGTGGGGTAATAGGTGGGTCCCAATGAAAATAACCAATTTGTCAGACCAACCCGTCACACTAAGAAAGAATCGGAAATTGGCAGATGTTTCACCTTGTCTGGCTGCAGAAGATTTTCCAGTCTTGCAGGGGATTGGACAGGTAAAGGAGGTTAGCCCAGAGATGCGAGCTACTACAAATTATGCTTTAAATTTGAGACTGCAAGATGTTGGGTTGAGTGAAATTGACATTGATCAGTGCAAAGTCACTGTTGCATCCAAGGAGAAACTTGTACAGTTATTGGTGAATTACAATGATGTGTTTTCCAAGCATCCCTTAGACTGTGGAGAGGCTAAGGAGTTTGAACACCGTATTCGGCTTACAGATGAGAGGCCTTTCCGGTTACCATATCGGAGGATCCCTCCTGCGCATTACCAGAAGTTGCGTCAGGCATTAACGGAAATGGAGGAGCAAGGGATTATTAGAAAATCGGTAAGCGAATATGCATCACCCTTGGTGCTTGTGTGGAAAAAAGATGGAAGCCTCCGCATCTGTACAGACTTCAGGTGGCTTAATGCTAGAACACTCAAAGATGCTCATCCGCTTCCTCATCAGTCCGACTGCCTTGCTGCATTAGGAGGTAACAATTACTTCAGTACCCTGGACTTAACCTCCGGATTCTACAATTTACCCATGCATGAACAAGACAAAAAATACACTGCTTTCATCTCTCCTATGGGACTACATGAGTATAACCGCATGCCACAAGGCTTGTGCAACAGTCCCGCTTCGTTCATGCGGATGATGCTTAGCATTTTTGGGGATATGAATTTCAGTAGCTTGCTCTGCTATTTAGATGATCTACTTGTGTTTGCACCCACGGAGCAAGAGGCATTGAGCAGGCTTGAAACGGTTTTTCAGCGGCTTAGGTTATATCACCTTAAACTAAGTCCCAAAAAGTGTCATTTTATGTGTGATTCAGTGAAGTTCTTGGGTCATGTTATTTCTGGCCATGGTGTTTCTGTGGACTTCACAAAGGTGGATGTTATATCCAAAATGTCCAAGTTGCATCTTATGGAGGACGATGGTTGCACTCCATCAGCACGTAGAATCAAGTCATTTTTAGGAATGATTTTCTACTATCAACACTTTATTCCTAATTGTTCTTCGATTGCCAAGAATGAATGAATGAATCAGAATGAGCTTTATTGCCAGGTATGTACACATACGAGGAATTTGTTTTCGTGACAGAAGCTCCGCAGTACAACAGAATGACAGCGACAGAACATAAAACACATAATAAAGAATAAAAAATACAAATAAGTAGAGAGTGAATAACAATATACAAATGACAATTGTGGGCAAGTATATTACAAAATGAAGTTATGTATGTACATATATATTGTGTGCAAAATTTAAGTGTATACTAAGTATGTGTGTTAGATAAATAAAGTGTGTGTGTATATAAATATAAAGTGTAGTGTGTCCGCCGTTATTATAAGCTGTTCATAAGATGGATTGCCTGAGGGAAGAAACTGGTCCTGTGTCTGGTCGTTCTAGTAATCAGTGCTCTGTAGCATCGACCAGATGGCAACAGTTCAAAGAGGGAGTGTGCTGGATGTGAGGGGTCCAGAGTGATTTTGACAGCCCTTTTTCTCACTCTGGATAAGTACAGTTCTTGAATAGATGGGAGGGTTGAACCGATGATTCGCTCAGCAGTCCGGACTACCCTCTGTAGTCTTCTGAGGTCATATTTAGAAGCTGAGCTGAACCAGACAGTTACTGAAGTGCAGAGGATGGATTCAATGATGGTGGAGTAGAACTGTTTCAGCAGCTCCTGTGGCAGGTTAAACTTCCTCAGCTGGCGAAGGAAGTACAACCTCTGCTGGGCCTTTTTCACAATGGAGTCAATGTGAATGTCCCACTTCAGGTCCTGAGAGATAGAGGTGCCCAGGAACCTGAATGACTCCACTGCAGTCACAGTGCTGTTCATGATGGTGAGTGGGGGGAGTGCAGGGGGGTCTCTCCTGAAGTCCACGATCATCTCCACTGTTTTGAGCGTGTTAAGCTCCAGGTTGTTTAGAGTGCACCAGACAGCCAGCTCTTTTACCTCCTGTCTGTAAGCAGACTCGTCACCGTCCTGAATGAGGCCGATGAGTGTGGTGTCATCTGCAAACTTCAGGAGTTTGACAGAGGGGTCCTTAGACGTGCAATCATTAGTGTACAGGGAGAAGAGCAGTGGGGAGAGAACACAGCCCTGGGGAGCTCCGGTGCTGATTGTACGGGTGCTGGATGTGTATTTTCCCAGCCTCACTAGCTGCTGCCTGTCTGTCAGGAAGCTGTTGATCCACTGACAGACGGAGGTGGGCACGGAGAGCTGATTTAGTTTGGGCAGGAGGAGGTTTGGGATGATCGTGTTGAAGGCCGAGCTGAAGTCCACAAACAGGATCCTCACATAAGTCCCCGGTCTGTCTAGGTGTTGCAGAACATAATGCAGTCCAATGTTTACTGCATCGTCCACAGACCTGTTTGCTCTGTAGGCAAACTGAAGAGGATCCAGCAAGGGCCCAGTGATGTCCTTCAGGTGGCCCAGCACCAGTTTTTCAAATGACTTCATGACTACAGACGTTAGAGCCACAGGCCTGTAGTCATTTAGTCCTGTAATTTTGGGTTTCTTAGGGATGGGGATGATGGTGGAACGTTTGAGGCATGAAGGGACTTCGCACAGCTCCAGCGATCTGTTGAAGATCTGTGTGAAGATGGGGGCCAGCTGGTCAGCACAGGATTTCAGACAGGCTGGTGTAACACAATCTGGGCCTGGTGCTTTTTTCCTTTTCTGCTTCCAGAAGACCTGGCGCACCGCATCCTCGCTGATCTGAATTGCAGGTGTGGGGGAGAGGGGGGATGCAGGAGGTGAGAATGGTGAGAGTGCTTGATTGGAGAGGTGTTCAGGATGGGTTGCAGGAGCTGTTAATGGTGTGAACGGTAGTTTGGAGAGGCATTCAGGGCTGGTTGCAGGAGTTGTGAAGGGTGTGAATGGTTGTTGGGGAGGCGTTCAGGGCAGGTGATGGGTGTTCTTTCAAACCTGCAGTAAAACTCGTTCAGATCGTCTGCCAGTCGTTGATTCTCTACGGTGCTGGGGGGTGGTGTCTTGTAATTGGTGATCTTCTTTAGACTTTTCCACACTGATGCGGAGTCGTTGGAAGTGAACTGAGTCCTTATTTTTTCAGAATAATTCCTCTTTGCCACTTTGATCTCCTTTTCCAATGTGTATTTAGCCTGTTTATACAAGACATTGTCCCCCTTCACGTAAGCATCTTCTTTGGCCTGACGGAGCTGTCTGAGTTTTGCAGTGAACCACGGTTTGTCATTATTGTAAATTAGTTGAGTCTTTGTAGGAATACACATATCCTCACAGAAACTGATATATGATGTTACGGTCTCTGTGAGTTCATCCAGATCGGTGGCAGCAGCTTCAAAAACACTCCAATCAGTGAGGTCAAAACAAGATTGTAAATCCTGCTCTGCTTCATTAGTCCATCTTTTTACAGTCCTTGATACAGGTTTAGCTGATTTTAGTTTCTGCCTGTAGGACGGTATTAGATGAACCAGAAGGTGATCAGAACGTCCCAAAGCTGCTCGTATTCACAGAGTGAAATGCAAGCCTCTCTTTGCTTTAACTGCGGGTCAGAAGAGAAGAGGTAAAGAGAAAGTAAGGAAGTCTGTTGGCTCGTTTAGAAAGCTGAATCCAGGTGATTGGACGGAGGAGTGCGATATTGCTTTCAATACACTTAAGCAGAAGTTGTTGAACTGTGCTGTGCTTGCACATCCTGACTTCTCTAGGCCTTTGATTCTTTCAATTGACGCATCTCTGGATGGGTTAGGTGCTGTGCTATCCCAAGTTCCAGCTGGGGAAGAAATAGCTCGGCCAATTGCCTTTGCCAGTAAAACTCTGACTGCATCACAGAAGAAGTACCCTGCGCACAGGCTCGAGTTTTTGGCTTTGAAGTGGAGTGTGTGCGAAAAGTTCAGCCACTGGCTTAAGGGGCACAACTTCACAGTTTGGACTGACAACAATCCACTTACGCACATTATGACTAAGCCAAAACTCGATGCCTGTGAACAAAGGTGGGTTTCAAAATTAGCCCCCTATTTTTTCGACATAAAAAACATTGCAGGAGTTAAGAACATTGTGGCTGATACCTTAAGCAGAGATCCATTTGCAAGGTCAATTAGTCATAGGCTCATGAATGAGAGTTACAATCGCTTACTTACTGAAGCTGATGTTGTAGAAAAATAAGGAATCCAGGATGTGTTTCGTCTGAAGGTTGAGTGCCACAGGATAAGTGATCAGATTGGATGTCAGTCAAGCTGTCACATGCAGTCGTGTGATCCAGCAGCAGTTAAGACTCTTTGCCAAGCCCAAGATGACTGGGAAACAGTGGCGGTGACGCGAGCAGTTCAGTTGGTGTAGTTAGTTCAACAGGTTGCTGCCACTGACCAGAGTGAACAACCTCTGCCTGTGTTCTCTCATGATGAGTTGGGGAGAAGTCAAGAGCTTGACCTTACCATTTCCAAGGTTCTCCCATTTGTACTTCGTAAAAGACGCCCTTCAAAACGAGAGAGAGAGAAGCTCGACTACAGAACGTTGGCTCTTGTCAAGCAATGGGATCGTCTATATATGTGTGATGGGATTTTGTACAGGGTAACTAAAGACCCAATAAGCAGACAGAGAAGACATCAGTATGTTCTGCCTCAAAACATGGTAGAAAAAGCCTTACATGGTCTTCACGATCTTGCTGGTCACCAAGGACAGGCTAGAACAATTCACTTGGCGAGACAGCGCTTCTTCTGGCCCAAGATGGAGCATGAGATCAGAGAATATGTGAAGTGTTGCAAGAGGTGTATTCTGGCCAAAACACCTGAGCCAGCTGCTCGAGCTCCACTGGAAAGCATTCAAACTTCTGCACCTATGGAGTTGGTTTGTCTTGACTTTTGGACTGCAGAAGATAGCAAACAGCATTCAGTGGATGTGTTGGTCCTCACGGATCATTTCACTAAACTTGCACACGCCTTTCCTTGCATCAACCAGACGGCTAAGCAAGTTGCTCGGAAGTTATGGGACCATGTGTTCTGTTTATATGGTTTCCCTGAGCGGATCCACACGGATCAAGGCACACACTTTGAGAGTGAGCTCATTGCTGAATTGCTAACACTTTCTGGGGTCTCCAAATCTCGCACGACTGCCTATCATCCTATGGGAAATGGTATCACGGAGCGGTTCAACCGAACTTTAGGAAATATGCTTCGCTCCTTGCCCTTGAGATCTAAGGATAAGTGGCCACAACAGATTCAGACTCTGACCTTCGCGTACAACTCGACAATACATGAGACAACGGGTTACGCACCTTTCCAACTCATGTTTGGACGTGTCCCACGCTTACCTGTGGACGTAATGTTCAAGCAAGTATCAAAGGATCCTGTGATTGTTGACTACAGCAGCTATGTTGCAACTTTAATGTCTCATCTTCACAAAGCAGCTGAAATTGCCCAAAAACATGCTGTACAGGAGCAGAGGAAACAGACAAAGATTTATAACCGCAAGATGAAGGGAGTACATTTGAACAATGGGGATAGAGTGCTCATTGCCAATAAAGGAGAGAGAGGGAAAAGAAAGTTGGCAGATAGATGGGAATCTACTGTGTACACCATTGTGAATAATGACCCTCGGACACACATATACAAAGTGAAGGATGACAAAGGACACACCAAAGTGGTACATCGGAATATGCTCTTAGACATCAGTTTCTTACCAGTGACATGTCCTGAGGATGAAACATGTGGATCTACAGTTGCTGATTGCTCAAACGATTCTGATTGTGAGAGCGGATCAACAAATTCCACTGATTCCTTGGAGGACGAAGATCCTGAAAACAGAACACATTCATTAGTATTAAATGAGGATGTCTCAAGGAGTTCACAATCTCTAGATGTACAAATGGAAACGGAAGAGGATGAGAGTGATGGCACTCACTGTGTTAATTCCGTTCCAGACAGTCAACACCAGATGCTCTCTGATAAAAAACTCTGAGAGCAGGAACTTCTGATTGTGACAATGTATCGACAACAGTTGACTTTAACAATTCAGGTATTACTGACTCCGATTTGCCGGTCTGTGATGATGTGTCAATGTCAGGTCCTGAACAAGCCCAAGGCACAATTACTACACGGGCTGGTAGAGTTGTAAAAAAAGTCAACCGTCTGATTGAGACCATGGCCCAAAAACCAGTCTCAGTCACTTTTAAGCCTATTCTAATTTTTGTGATTGAGAAGGAAGTTTACTTTCTTTCTTTTTTTCTTTTTTTTTGGGGTAGATTTCTATTAAGTGTAATATATGAATAATGTGAATGAGGATTTTTTTTGCAAAGATTACGTGTGGTATGGTGTACTTGGCAACATACTTAACTAAGAGGTTTTGGGGACTGATCACCCTCAAATTTCTCTGTATCTGTCAAGACAGATGGCTGTCATTGCTGTAACTGAGTTTTTGCATTGTGACTCTTTAGGAAATCCTCTTTGTGCACATGCAGAATTTTGGTGAAATTAGGGGAGGTAAATGTAACCGGTGTTATATTAATTTATTAATTTCACACAAAATCCCTCCCTTTGTTATTATCAATTATTTTATATTTATATATTTTTTTTCAATTATGGGAATTTTTCTTTAATCTGGGATGTTATTTGAGCTGTTTCTATCCTTGTATGTACATTTTTCAGTGTTATTTTGTAAATGTTAAAATATAGTACGTGGCCCCTTTAAGAGTTAGGTTCCGGTTGCTTTCCTTCAGTTGGCGGTAAGCGCAGCTGGGGAAAGGTGAGTTTTGCTGGAGCTCTCAGTAAAAAGTTTTAAAATAGTTTGTTTCTTGTGACTAATGTGTTTTTTTTTTTGTTAAAAAATACGGTTTAATCTTATGTAACACCAATAGAGGTTGGGTAACATTAAGTATGTATTTTCTTTTGGTGTTTATTAACCGTGTAAATTCCGTGGCTAAAATTATCTGTTTTGACTGGCAGATCAACGTTGAAATTGTGGAGAAAGGCCACGGATTGACTTTTGTTTTCATACTGTAGCAGAAATGAGTCAAATCAGACAAATCAAAGAGTCTATCAGAGCTGTGTGCATTGAAACATGAGCTGAATTCCTCAGGAAGTCATAAATCAGTTCTAGTGCCACAGGAACCAAGCAAGATAACCAACCAACCAACTTGTTCACACAACAGCTTTCAACATTAACACCAATAGAACAATTATTAACAATTTTAATTCGAAGAAGAGATTGTCAAATTTATTGTTCGTGATTGAAATGCAACGCTGGACATCACATGTAAACCCAGGAGATCAAGTTAAATACTTGCATTGACTTCCCCCCCCAGCCAGTGAAACCAGACTGAAATTCCTAAGGGGGAAGGGCTTTAAACCTTTGTCTTCACAGAAAAGTCCCTTTGCCAGAGAATGGCAAAGAAACTGCTTTTTATACATTATATATGGACCAGAATGAACTCAAAAAAGACTTATGAATGAATCATTCCATTGCTTAACTCCATATTCATTTACGTGTAACCCACACATTTGACTATCATGTATAATCACTTATTGTGTATGTCTTTTGATAACTATAGGATACCTAGTCATGTCTAGTATTGAAATAATCGCATTTTCTTGCTTGATATTGTCCTGACAATCATTTATTTGTAAAATATATCATAATCATGTTATAGGAATCATGTCCAAAATTAGACCATGTGAGGCAAGAACCACATGCTTGGTAAGATAAACAAATGATTTATGATACACACCCCAAGAACATATCTGATTGGTCAAGGCAACATTTGAGGGGTGGCCAACAGGAAAGTTTAAATACTTTGGACACGCTTTTAGTCTGCTTTTAGTTCTAGTCTAGCTGCTGCTATTAGCCATGTCGGCTTTTAGTTCCAGCCTTGCTCGTGCTATCAGTCATGCCTGCTCTTAGCTTTTAGCTTGTAGCTTTGCTACCTAGCTTTAGCTTGTAGCATCTATCCATGCGGTAGTCATCATTGTTCTTTGAGCGCGGTTCCAGCGTGCCTGCCTGCTGCTACTATGAGAAGGAACACAACCTAGTCTCGTCAAACTTTATTTCTTTTCTTTTCCGTTTGAGAGTTTCGTGTTCTGAGTTAAGTTTTGTAACGTCCATTCAACTTCAACCAGCGAACACGACTCTGCACTTTCAGCCAACGCCCAACAACCACGGGCTTCCCAAGACGTCACTTCAGAGACTGAACTTCCAGCCAATCAACGACCTCGGGATAGCCCTTTCACCGAGGCTCCTTCTTCACAGGAGATGCAAGTAACTTTACCTCCAGACTGTGACCTTTACTGGTGTATCTAATATAATTTTAACCTCATTGAGGAACTCAATGCGAGCGCTAATTACGTGATTGATGGTTGTTCATGTTTATGCAATTTAACGTATTGCTGTTAACTTGGGATTCCATATTTCCATTCTCTTAAACTCATCTTTCCCTAACTTTCGACCTTCCTGCAACTTGTGTGAATGTGTGTGTGCGTGCGTTTATGTGTTAGATTAGTTTATATGTCTTAGATTTATCTAATAAAGCCTTATTCATATTGAAAAGAGAAGTATCTTGTGTTTTGTGCTTACAAGTTAATGTCTTAAACTGCCGATCTTGTTACTGTGCTAATTGATAGTGTTTTCACTATAGTTTGGATATTAGTATCCAGCGCAGATTTGATGTTAAACGGCTCGTTCACTGAACCGCAGGCGCGTCTCCGTGAACAGCCGTGAAACAGTGATTCTGTTCAAATTCCCTTTAAAATCTTAAATGATTCCCTTTGAGCTAAATTGACCTGTTTCCCTTACAATACATTTTCCTTTTTATTAATTCGGGTATGTTTTCCATCCATGTTTCTGTTAATATTGTTGTTTTGAATTCATGTAAAATGTTTTACATTGAGAAAAATGTTAAATATTGTTGATTTAATCATATGCAGTTCATTTAATAATTGTAATATGATGGCAGTTGGCGGTAAGCGCAGTTGGGGAAAGATCAACGTTGAAATTGTGGAGAAAGGCCACGGATTGACTTTTGTTTTCATACATTTTCCTTTTTATTAATTCAGAATAAAAAGTGGTCCAAAGAATCTTGTTGTCCGGTCTGGTTAAAATATCAACACAACGCAGAGAGAGAAGATACAGACCGGTCACATAAGCAAGCTCTTAGAAATACAGAAATAGATATTCAAGTGACTCTGAACAAAAAGGAAGTTAAAGGGAAAAAAAAAAGAATTCATGAAAAACAAATGGCAAGAGGAATGGAACTGTGATAACAAGGGCAGGTTTATGTATAATATTCAACAGAAAGTAAATGGAAATGGAATAAATGTTTTTAAGAACAGGAAAGAAGATACAATTATCTCACGCATTTGAATAGGTCACACCAGATTAAATCATTCATTGTTTAAAATAGGAAAACATGAATCAGGTAAATGTATTTATTGTAATCAGCCTGAAACTATAGAACATGTATTAATGAAATGTAAAAAATATGAAAAAGAAAGGTTAAAACTCATTAATGAAGTTAAAAACATGGGTGTCGAATCATTCAATATGTTAAGTCTTTTGAATGAAAATGCAGGACAAAGAAGAATATATGGTGTTATTATAAAATACATTAAAGAAATAGGAATAATTAACATAATTTAATATACATATATAATTATTATTATTATTATTATTTTTGTGTGTGGGTCATTTGCCTATCAGTGCTTCACACTCCAGTCCAGTCGGTGGCAGTCATTGCCATCCACCATAAAAAGTTAGAAGAAGAAGAAAAAGAATGTAATTTTAAGATTTTCTCTTTCTCTTTGTGCTTTAGAATCTCTCTCACGGTACTTTGATTTCAAACACCGATCGGTCTGTGCAGCGCCAATTCAAAGCTAACTTCTTAATGAACTGTTATATAAGATGAGTATCACATTTGCATTAGTTTGATATTGCACTTAGCCTACAGCTTGTGTGATATTTCGTAACTATGTAATGTAAATACCAGACACAGTCTCAAACGGGCGTTTTGACCCATATCTTTAAATTTAGGGATATTTTCTATGCTCCATCACACAGTATGTTGTTGCTCTGCCTCATATTAGTCATCAATCGACTGTATGAAAATGACAGATGATCCACATAGGTCTGGGGCGGGGCAAGTGCGTTAATAATTTTAACTTTAGTTTTCTCCGTAATCTAATTAACATGTTAAATTACCAGCCCTAATGTATGTGTGTGTGTGTGTGTGTGTATATATATATATATATATATATATATATATATATATATATATATATATATATATATATATATATATGCATTATTATTATTATTATTATTTTTTTAAATGTCTTTTTGGTCCCTGTGGATTCAAAACAGCACGGCAGTCAAACGGACAGCACATAAGAGTTCAACAAAACACTTTATACTCAATATCTCATGATGAATGTGTTCACAATATTTTTTTTTAAAGATTCTTCACCTTAATGATTTGTTTGTAAGATGATCTCTCTTCCTCTGTTTGTCTCTTTCTAGTCTTTGTGACTGTGGCATTACAGATGTTTCTTCTTTAACTCGGTCTTTGACAAACACAAAAGCTCTGCAGTTTCTAAAAGATCTGAGACTCAATAAGATTGGAGACTCAAAACAGAAGCTCATCGATGTGCTACGAGACTCAAACTGTAAACTGAGGTGAGTAAACTTCACTTTGTGATATTAAAGAGACTAATTTACCTCTGATATGTCAACACATATATACTTTCAAATATTTGTGAAAAGAGTTGATCAAATGATCATCGAGCTGTATTTCAAAGGGTTTGTGTCAGAATGAAATGTAAAATTTATAAAAATGTTGAACACAAAGGAGGAAAGAGAAGAAAAGCAGACGGTCACAGCTTTCTACAGCAACAGCTGATTTATTAATGACATCAGTAATAGCGAATCATTACAGTTTGAAATAGATTTGTTCAGATTGTAGGAAAAGACTTGTAAAATCAGAGCAGATTCAGCTTCAGCTCACAGTCGTCCAGCATCACATGATCAATGTCTCTTGAGCAATTTAGGTTCAGCTAAACACTTCTCGTCAGTTAGCAACAACTTGAACAACAAGACACACTTTGAACAATGTCTCCTCAAGTCTACTATAAACAGGAATCTCCTGCAGTTTGGTTTGAGGGTAAATCCAGTCAGTAACTGAGGCACAAGCTAATAGCAGTTGTGTTTGAAATTAGGGCTGGGCGATATGGCTTAAAAAGAAAATCTCAGATTTGTTCACACCAAACCCGATTTTCGATTTTAATCTATTTATTTTCTATTTAAAAACAAACTACAACCGACAAAGAAATTGCTCAAAACAAATGTTCTCTTTATTTTGTTCTGATTTTCACTTATGCAGTTTAATCTAAATTTTCCCTTTGTGCAAAAGTGTATTAGGAAACAAGCCTCAAAACATACTTGTAAACGAGATGGCAGGCACTGCCATTGTAAACAGTGAAAATGTAACTTATCATTTTCCTAATAACTTCAAACTTACAGTGACACAATGCACCTTCAAAATAAATTAAAATATAAATAAAAAACAAAATTATGTGTCCCTCTTTGATAAAACACTTGGTTAAATAAATGTAACAAAAATGACAAAATTAGATCTATTACAAAAATACATACTTGTCACAGCGGTATTCATAAAGTTCAAACAAAACTTTGAACAGACAGCTTACTTTCCCGCTGTCTGTTGTCATACAGACGAGTCGGTCTTCGTCAAGATTCCAGGAGGTCAGAGCATCTTTTAGCCCCTGCGCAATTATTTCACCTTTATGGTCATCGCGAAAGTAAGCTGTCTGAAGGCAGACGCTTCGCAGAGTCCAGTTTTCAATAAAATGCTCAGTCAAACTCATATAGGGCTGCATCGTTCGACTCCACCACAGGTCCATTGTGGCGGAGTAAAACAACACCCCCTCCAGCTCTCTAGCGATATTTTCACGAGTACTGTTGTACAGGTGAGGCAAAGCAACTTCAGCAAAATATTTCCAGCTTGGTAGCACATACCTGGGGTCGAGAACTTTAATCTTGTCAATAAACCACGGCTTTTCCACAGTGTATATGGGCACCATATCTTTTGCTATATATTTCGCCACTGAATCCGTGATTGCTTTCCACCGGGGCCCTTTCTTGTCATAGGGGTTACAATTCGAAAATCTTTCTAAGATTGTAGTTTGTTTTTTTGCGGGTGTGTGTGAACTGCGGTCTTGTTCTCTTCACCTCCCACTCGGCTGCATGCCTCTGTTTAAGATGCTGGAATAAATTTGTTATGCTGCTACCTTTGGTAGCAATGGCTTTTAAACACACTTTGCAATGTGGCGCTATTTGTTTTGTGTCTGACACTAAAAAAGCAAACCAATTCCAAACAACGAATGAAACGGTGCCTTTCTTTGGAACAAGCTCTGCGCTGTTAACTGCCATGTTGTCTGTGTGCGGCTGTAAGGAAAGCGGGGGGAGGGTGAGCCCACTTTGAACTACGGAAGCCTAAGGGCAGAGCCGGTGGTGGAAGTTAAAGAGAAAACCGATTTTCATTAAAAACAAATCGCCCTTACCCTCAAATTCAAGTTAATCGAATAAAATCAATTTATCGCCCAGCCCTAGTTTGAATGAAACGAGTGAGAGTGCAGTGCTGTGATACGAGAGAAGTCAAAGAGACGCCCGACTCAAATACCATATGACTGTGTGTTATTCTGCGCTGCTAATGACACACACCTAATTAATAACACACCTCCGAATGTCACGACTGACCAATCAGAATCCAGTATTCCAGCTAGCTGTGCAATCCCAGCCCTGAGTGTTCATGGCTGTTAGATTGGTTCTCAGAGGGTCAGGCATGGCAGTAAAAGGTCCTCCCCTTCGGGCTCTCCCTGTCCCCCCGTGTCTTCACAAAGGTCGACTGGCCTTGGTCGATGTATATCTCAACAACTGGTTCATTATGGCCCGGTCCCGAGATGAGTTGTGTGATCACAGGGACTTGGTGCTCTAGCACCTCAGTCAGTTGGGGCTTTAGGTCAACCAAGAGAAGAGCAAGCTCTCCCCTTTGCAGAGAATCTCTTATCTCGGTATGGAGTTAGACTCGGTGAGTATGACGGTACGTCTCACCAGTGAGTGTGCCCAGTCAGTGCTGAACTACCTGAGTTCCTTCAGAGGCAGGACAGTGGTACCACTGAAGCACTTTCAGAGGCTCCTTGGGCATATGGCATCCGCAGCCGCAGTCACGCCGCTCGGGTAGCTTCATATGAGGCCACCTCAGCACTGGTTGCACTCCTGAGTCCCGAGGTGGGCATGGCGCCGCGGTACACATCGTGTCACCATCACACCGATGTGTCGCCACCTATTCAGCCCCTGGTCGGACCTTGCCTTTCTGAGGGCCGGCATGCCCTTAGAACAAGTGTCCCGGCATGTTGTTGTCACAACAGATGCCTCCAACACGGGGTGGGGTGAGACATGCAACGGGCAAGCAGCTTCAGGGTCCTGGACAGGAACTCGACTGCTTTGGCACATCAACTGTCTGGAGTTGCTGGCAGTGCATCTAGCTTTACGGCGGTTTCGACTGCTGTTGCTGGACAAGCACGTGTTGGTCCGCACGGACAACACTGCGGCTGTTTCGTTCATCAACCGACAGGGCGGTCTACGATTACGTTGCATGTCTCAACTCGCTCGCCATCTCCTCTGGAGTCAGACGCGGCTCAAGTCACTGTGCGCTATCCACATCCCGGGGGAGCTCAACCGTGCAGCCGACGCGCTCTCACGACAGCTCACTTTCCCTGTGGAATGGCGACTCCATCCCCAGATGGTCCAGCTGATCTGGAGTCGATTCGGGGAAGCCCAGGTAGACCTGTTTGCTTCCCACGAGTCCTCCCACTGCCAGCTGTAGTATTCCCTGCCCCAGGCCCCCCTGGGAACAGATGCACTGGCACACAGCTGGCCTCGGGCTATAAGCAAGTATGCGTTTCCCCCAGTGAGCCTGCTCGCACAGACACTGTGCAAGTTCAGGGAGGACGAGGACCTGGTTTTCGGAACTCATGCTCCTCGTGACAGCCCCTCCCTGGCGCATCCCCCTGAGGGGGCTGGGCACCATTTGGCACCCGCGTCCGGATCTTTGGAATCTCCACGTGTGGCTTCTGGACGGGACGCGGTAGACCTAAGTGATCTGCCTCGGGCGGTGGTGGACACTATCACTCAGGCTAGAGCCCCCTCTACGAGGCAGGCCTATGCTCTGAAGTGGAGTCTGTTCACGAATTGGTGGTGTTCTCACCGAGAAGACCCCGGAGATGCTCGGTCAGAGTCGTGCTTTCTTTCATGCAAGAAAGGTTGGAGCGTAGGCTGTCACCCTACACCTTGAAAGTGTATGTTGCTGCATTGCAGCCCATCACGAAGCAGTGGATGGCCGGCCCCTGGGGAGGCATGACTTGATCGTTAGGTTCCTGAGGGGTGCCAGAAGGTTAAATCCTCCTAGGACACCCCTGATTCCCTCCTGGGACCTCTCTATTGTCCTGGCTGGACTTCAGAGGGGTCCCCTTGAGCCACTGGATTCAGTCGAGCTAAAGTTCCTGTCCCTCAAGACAGCGCTCCTGGTCGCGCTCACTTCCATCAAGAGGGTCGGGGACCAAACACGGCACCTAACATTCCCCCTAACACGGGGAAGCGAGTGCCTTTCTTCTCCCAGTAGAATTCCCCGGTTGGCATACCCTGGTCGAGCATCCTCCAGCACTCTCGGCAGTCAGACTTGGTGGAGCAGTCTGTCGCAGGCCCAGTACTGGCGTTAGCATGCCCGGAGTTCCGGTCAGCCCCTGTACTGGGCTAGGTGTCCATATGGCTTGATTCCCTATGGGTAATCCCATATGTGTATTCTTCCATGGTAAGGTTTCCCTCTCTGCAAACCCATGTCTTCCCTTGACAGACCCGCTCTGTCAGTCTCTTCTGGCAGCTGTTCCATCCCTACTCTAGGTACGACCTGCCTCAGAGACCCATTCTATATGTAGTACTGCCCCCTGGGTCAGTCCATATCAGTATCTCCACATGTCACCTCCCTACGGGTAGGATGTGGTCTCCGTAGCGACCTTTTCTTAAGGCTCGCTTCCCCATCGTCTTGCCAAGCTGAAGCAACAAATAGGGAAGATTTGAAGCAATCTTTCACCGAAGGTTGAAATCCCTTCCACTAACTTTGTGTGGGTGGAACAGCATTGTGGCCTTCTCCAGCAGCGACGTAATCACCCTTTGGCCCCTTCAGTACCAAGGTCAGTGTATTTGCGCTGGGGCTTTGGGAAGGTTACGACCTTAAGGGTAGCTTTTGTGGCACACCACGGCTTGCCGACAATTGCAGCGCCACAGGGTTGTGGCGGTGTTCAGGTTGTGGCATTTTCCATAGGACCCCATATGTCGTTCGAAATAACTCATAGTGACCGACAGATAGGGAACGTCTCGGTTACGTACGTAACCCTCATTCCCTTATGGAGGGAATGGAGACTTCATGTCCCCATGCCACAACTTTGAACCATTCGCAGTTGCCGGGACACGTTCTCGGCTCCTCAGCATAAAACCTAATGAGTGGATGCACCTGTCGCCTATTTATACCCGTAGGCATGGGGAGTGGCTCAGGTATGTTAAATCCACTAGCCAATTTAAATTGGCGTTTTCTCTTAAATTCAGAGATGATTGGCCTCCCAAGTGAGACCCCATATGACGTTAGACATAACGTCTCAGTTCCCTCCATCAGGGAAGGAGGGTTACGTATGTAACCGAGACATTTTATTAATACATATTCAAAATCAGTTGTAGCCAGTAATTAATCTGATTACAGAATTTAATGCAACATTTTACTCAAAATAAAATAAAAACAATGATTGAAATGTTTTAAAAAATTTGTGCTTTTTTTCCACTGAGCTCTGATGATCTTCTCTTGTTTCACCTTACAGTGTAGATAGAGATCCATCAGCAAAATCTGATAAATGTTGTATCTCATAATGTGAAGTGGTCTTGAGAGGAGCAGTAAACATCAGCTGAAGATCCACAGAAGAGCTTCACTACTGTATCTATGAGGAGAAATAAATGTGTGATAAATGTGTAAATGTGATCCATACAGGTGAAGAGACTCAGACTTTACAATGAAATAATGCAGCATGTGTGTTAGAAACGTGATATTGAATGATTAATGTTGCTTTAGTATTCAAGCAGATGGATTAATGTTGCTTTAGTATTCAAGCAGATGATCATTGTGTTTAATGTAAAGCTGGAACAGAGGAGGAAGAAGCTCAGATGAGTCTGTCTGGCTCTTCAGTTTAATACTATTTCTATTAAACTCATTCATAATGATTCAAATGTTAAAATCTGATTGTCAAGTGCAGCACTTAAATGTGTCAAAAGATATAAAGCAAATCTACAATGTGTGAAATTTCCATGTTACTTCAAACATTTCCATGATCTCTCTTACATTTTCTACTCATTGTTATTCTATTTAATTCTATATTAAGTTAGCTATGTGTCTGTCTAATGAAATCCCCTCATTACAACAAACAAAGCAGAAACACAGTGTCACTAAAAGCTGGATTGTGCAGTTTTGACAGATGAGTTGATTAAAACGGGAGTTTTCACACACAGTGAGTTTGTGCTGAACTGACTGACAGCTTCAGTGTTTAGAAATGCTGGGCCTTTTACTCTTTTGAAAGCACTGAAATACCACAATAAAGGCAGAATAAAACAAAAGAATGATGATAAAAGAATAATGCGGATAATGTGTTATTCCTGGCAGAGGTGTGAAAGACTTGTTTCGTGAGAACAATAGAATTATGAATGGGGCAGTTTTGCCGGTCCAAACATGAGATAATAGCTCATATGAGTTTACATGTGATCTTACAGAGATGACAGGGGTCATAAATCAATCTGATTAGCCTTCTCTAAACACACACATGACATGGCCTTAGAAAATATCTCATAAAATTCACAGTTCTACAGATAATATTATGTAATTTCAAATTCAGTGGTGCCTGGGGCAGAAGAGGGGAGGGGGGCAAGTTCGGGAGTGAGTTCACCTTCCTGACAGCCTGGTGGATGAAGCTGTCCTTCTGTCTGCTGGACCTGGCCTGGAGACTCTGCAGTCTCCTCCCTGATATCAGCAGGCTGAAGAAGCTGTGTGATGGGTGGGTGGGATGCCAATGCAGAGGGCTTTGCGGGTGAGACGGGTTCCATAAATGTCCTGTAGGGAGGGGAGAGAGACACCAGTGATCTTCTCAGCTGCTCTCACTATGCGTTGCAGAGTCTTTCGGCAGGACGCGTTGCAGGTGCCATACCACACAGTGATGCAGCTCGACAGGATGCTCTCGATGGTGCCTCTGTAGAAGGTCTACATGATGGGGGGCGGGGCTCTGGCTCTCCTCAGTTTGCGGAGGAAGTAGAGATGCTGATTTGATTTCTTGGCCAGTGCTGCTGTGTTTTCAGTCCAGGAGAGGTCCTCTGTGATGTGCACACCCAGGAAATTTGGTGTTGCTCACTCTCTCCACAGTCGCACCGTTGATGGTCAGAGGAACATGCTGAGTGTGTGCTCTCCTGAAGTCTACAACAATCTCCTTCATCTTCTCCATGTTCAGAGAGAGATTGTTGTCACTGCACCACCCGGACAGGCGGCTCACCTCACTCCTGTAGTTTGTCTCATCTTTGTTGCTAATGAGACCCACCACAGTCGTGTCATCTGCAAACTTAATAAAAAGGTTGGAGTTGTGTGAATGTGTGCAGTCATGGGTCAGCAGAGTGAAGAGGAGGGGGGCTCAGCACAGTGTGATGGTGCTGGATGTGTTGCTGCAGACCCGTTCTGCCTGAGGTCTTCCAGTCAGAAAGTCCAACAGCCAGTTGCACAGCGAAGTGTTGAGCCCCAGTTGGATCAGTTTGTAAATGAGCTGTTGAGGGATGATTGTGTTGAATGCTGAACTGAAGTCAATGAACAGCATTCTGACATATGAGTCCTTTTTGTCCAGATGTGTGAGTGCTGAGTGGAGGGTAGTGGAGATAGCATTATTGGTCGAACGGTTGGACCGATATGCAAACTGGAAGGGGTCCAGGGAGGGCAGA